>NC_079500.1:63646769-63725620 GCF_030052815.1 Hevea brasiliensis
TTATTGGATATTGGAATTGAATTTGAATCGAATTATATTGTGATTTATGCTCACTAAAAGGATTGTGATTTTGTTATATATCTCACTATAGATGCTTGACTAGGTTATTACCCGTCTCTCTCATTTGTTGAGAAGACAATGGAGTTAGTTATGTTTTGAGTACCATGGTACGTGCACAGGCTTATATTTTCCTCTGATTTGAGGTTAGATCTAAGTTTTTTATCGTTATGGCTCTTGCGAAAGATTCATTATTGTGATGTGTACTGTGCACGATGATTCGACCTCCCCGACCATAGGGAGTTAGAATCTTATTCGACCTCCCCGACCACAGGGAGTTAGAATCACTTCGAATATGGCCCTTTCGAATTAGTCTTGCATAGTTAGTGAGATAAAGAATGATTTTTGAGATACAGCATGATTTTTGAGATACAGCATGGTTTTTGAGATATAACATGGTTTTTGAGATACATAATGTTTTTGAATAGTAAAGAATTGTGATTTCATTTATGATTTATGTATAATTGATTTTGTTGGAACTACCGTAAATGGTTAGTCATGATTTGATAAATTGAATTTCGTGATCAAAGTCATTTCATACAAATGATTTACATTATTAGCAATGAATATTTTGAGTTTTGGAATTTGATGAGTATTCAAATTTCCAAATTATTTGCTGTAAATTTTGTCAATGTATATTGTACTATGTTTTAAATTATAGTTGTGCACCGCTGAGTTCACCCCTCAGTTATAGCTTTGTATGCTGTCGCAGGTAAGAAGAGCATAGAGCAGTGAGTAAGTTTCTTTGAAGACACATTCAGATCAGCTCCAGGTATATCATAGGTATACCCATGTATATAAGTTTTGATGTATGCATGTAATAATATGTATGTAAATTGTTTGAGCAGTTGTATAAAAACTCTTGCAAATATTTTGGTATGTAATTAAATGTAAATTATTGTAAATGTAAATTTGGGATTTCATTTATTTGAATAGTTTTGTAATATTAATTTTGAGTCTTGTAATCAATAAAATGTTTCTTTTATGAGGAGATTGATTTGATTATTGAGATTTGAATTATGGGTTCAAATGAAGTTATTGAAGTTGTATTTGAGAAAACATATTGGAAGTGTGTTCTTTGTAGGTTTTGAAGAACTGTTTTCTCAAAATACAACCGGCACTTTGTCGAAATTTTGAAAAAAATTTTATAACACCAGATTTTAATCAATGATTTAAATTTCATGAAAATTATTTTAAAATCCCTTATAGTATATTTAATGGATTATCGGTAGGCGAAGTACGGTAATTCATTAGGTGTACTACGGGATCATGTTACATCTTATAGGGGAGCAGGGTGTGACATATTTAGTGGTATCAGAGCAATGGTTTTAAAGTAAATTTTGAACTGTGAATTTGAAATCTTTTTGTCGGTAACTACAACTGCTCAAATGTTTGATACATATAGTACATTTACATCATAAATATGAACTAATGGAGAGGAATCTCCTTGTGTTGGTTGTACAAGAATAGAAAATCTTGTGAAAAGATATGGAAGAGAAGAATGAGACCATAGAACAGTCCGTGATGGTAGAAGTACAAGTTGAGGCCCCAACTCCACAAAGTGTCGAAGGCCCGCCTGTACCAGTTTTACCAGTACAAATTACTTCACAAATGGCCCAGCAAATGGCCACTTTCTTCCAACAAATGGCTGATAATCTGTCAGCCCAAGCCCAAGTACAAACCCATCCCCCATAAGGGCAATGTGAAATAGAGAAGAGGGAGAAATCTATAGGTCAGAACTCGAGCAGTAATTTGGGGAAGAGAAAAGAATTTGAGGAACCCCGAGCTCAGAGATATGACAGAGGCGGATCATTAGGGCAGAGAACACCAAGATCTAGTCGTCGAACAACCAGAAGTTCCTATTCTGCCCATTTCTGCCATGTTTGTGGTAAGCTACATGGAGGTATTTATCGTAAGGCCTCTGGAGCCTACTACAATTGTGGAAAACTTGGACACTTTGCTAAAGATTGTACTAGAGCACCTCGATCTGCTCTCTGGAGTTCACAGACCATCAGTCAGAGTTGAGATAGAAATAGAGTTGGTACTCCTCACCACTATAACATAGTGAATCAACTCGAATATAGTAGCGCACCAGTCAGAGTGTCCACTATGCGCCAAGGAGAAAGAGCAGAAACTTCGGATGTAGCTGCTGGTAAGTTCTTAATTTTTGAAGGAAAAAATGAGTTATTATTTGATCCCAACACTACTTATTTATATGTTAGTGTTAGAATTCTATGTTTTGTTGCTATTCCTTTACAGGGGAATAAATTTTGATGCATTAGTGACTAGTCTTTTAGGATCAAAACTACAATAACAAGTATGATTGACATTAATTTTGGAAGAATTGTTCGCTAAAAGTATTTTCTAACATACCATAAATTATAAAGCTAATTGGCGAGCCTACTTAATGTAAGGCAAGAGGACCTAAAAGTAAGTTACAGTAATAGAATTGCTCTAGATGAGGGCAAAGATGTTACTGTTAGTAATTATTAATGGATATTGTAATCATAATCGGTTTAGGATATTAGTGGATTCGAGAAAGATAAGATGTTAGAAAACCTAGTCCATGAGGTTATAACATAGTGACTATGTAATGTTCTCGATGTTTGTATTGTAAGCTGCAGATTATAGTACCGACACAGGATTATTATGTAGAGCTACGTGCTTCCTTGTGATACAATAAATTAAGAATATTTGTAAGTAATCTATAAATTGATACAGTTGCGCCCAAATAAAGTACTATTACTAGAAATAAATGTGAAAATTTTAGTCAGAAATTTAAAACTTTAGAACTAGCCTATCAAACGACTACACTTGTAAGGTAGCTAGAGTCAATGACTCGGTTACATTAATGTGAATTACCTGTACCACAGTAATTGCTATAAGCTTAGAGATATCAGTACGACTTATCATCCTCAGACGGATGGAAAGTCAAAACAAGTGATTCAGGTAAATTTTGAAACTCATTGAGTTTCTATAAATAATGAAATGAAATGATAATAATAACTTGTAATATGTGATAAGCCCTCAAGAATATACTGAGAACTTGTGTCATTAAATCCGAGGGGAGATGGGATAGATACATCCCACTAACAGAATTTGTATACATTAGTAAGTGTCAAGCTAGCATACAAGTGGCACCCTATGAAACATTGTAAGGGAACATATAACTATGGATTTTGTGATGAGACTTCCAAGGACACATAATAGTCATGATGCAGTATGGGTTATAGTTGATAGACTAACTAAGTCTACTCACTTTTTGCCAGTCTGGATGGACTATAGCCTGGGAAGATTGGCCAGATTGTACATAAATGAGATTGTAAAACTACATGGAGTGCCAGTATTGATTGTATTAGGCAGAGATCCTAGGTTCACTTCTACATTCTGGGGTAGTCTTCAGACAACCCTAGGAAGTAGATTGAACTTCAGCACGGCATTCCACCCACAGATAGATGGCCAGTCTGAGAGGGTAATTCAGATATTGGAGAATATGCTATGGGCTTATGTGATTGAGTTTGAAGGTAGTTGGGATACACACTTGCCTTTGATTGAGTTTGCTTATAACAACAACTACCAATCAAGCATTGGAATGCCTCCATATGAAGCTTTGTATGGCAGGAAGTACAAAACTCCCCTATGTTGAGATGAAGTAGGTGAAAGGAAGATGATTGAGCCAGAAATTGTTCAGCAGACAGAGGAAAAGATCATATTGATTAGAGATAGACTCAAGGCTGCATCAGACCATCAGAAGTCCTATGTTGGTCTGAAGAGAAGAGATATTGAATATGTAGTGGGTGATAAGGTATTCCTCAAAGTTTCTCCTTGGAAGAGGATTATGAGATTTGGCAGAAAGGGGAAACTGAGTCCTCGTTTCATCGGACCATATGAGATTCTGGAAAGAGTGGGTCCTTTGGCATATCGGTTGGCATTAACTCCAAAGTTAGCAAGGATACACAATGTCTTTCACGTGTCCATGTTAAGGAGGTACAGATCTGACCCATCTCATGTACTATCAGTTGAAGAGATTGAGGTAAATCCAGACCTCTCATATGATGAAGAACCCATAGAAATTCTGGCATATGAGGTGAAGCAGCTGAGGAACAAATAGATACACCTGGTTAAAGTGCTGTGGAACTATCCAGGAAGCTACTTGGGAATGTGAAGAGGATATGAGGAGACAGCACCCGCAGCTGTTCAAAGACTAATGCCAGGTAAAATTTTGAGACGAAATTTATTTTAAGGCGGGGAGAATTGTAACACCCCTAAGTTCGGTAGTGCGTTCTACTGTTCCAGTGACCAGTGTTGTTCAGACAGCTAGGATGCCTAGAACTACACTTCGATATGAGTGAGGAGACATAAAATAATGAAATAAAAGAAAATAAAATACAAGAAAAACAAAAGAAAAATAATAGCAAAGAAATGTAACCAAGTTAAGCGAGCCGAGAACCCTAGCGACGGGTGACCGCACCGAGAAGTCGCGGTGTGGACGGACTAGCCCTGAACCACGGGGAACCCTGGAAAATATTTTTGGGACTTAGATAAATGTCTATTGAAGTATAAATGCCATTAGAAATATCAAAGAAAAATTAATTAATTAGTACAAAGAAAAGTGAGAAATCGAAAAACGGACAAAATCCGGTGTTATCGAAAAATCGGGAATGCAACCCGAATAGGGGTATTGTGGTCATTTGACACCTCGAGTTGTCTTTTGACCTAAATGTCCATTAAAAATACATGATATTACACTTGGAAAATGTTATAAAAAATTAAATTGGTGGTACCTAATATAAATAGCAAAAATTGGGAGTTAAATGTGGAAAAATGAAACCTTAGAATAAAGAATGATTTAATTCCCACATAGTGCTCTACTAACTCATTTAAGTGGACCACTAAAGCTTCATTTGAGTAGAATATTTTCATCTTCTTCAACCTCCCAAACCAGAACCAGCCAAATCCTTTTCTTCTCTCAAGTTCCTCCATGGTCATTCCATGGCCAAGCTCCATGCAAGCTTGATCTAAGCTCCTTTCTTCCCACTTTCCTTCATTAAAGATTGTCCATAGACCTTGGGCAGTAGATAGGCAACAAGAAGACCAAGTTTTGGAGAGATTTTGAAGAGTTTCCAAAGTGGTAAGTTTGTGTTTTTGGGTTATAGCTTCATTAAAGTTAGTAAGAATGTTATGGGTACTTGAATTATGAAGAGATTTTTGAGGTTTGATTCTTAAAGGAGAGGTGTATTTTTGGCAACCATGGAAACTCCTTGAGGGCAGTTTATTCTGCTTGTAAATGGTAGATTAAAGGGTTGATTAAGTGTTTATGTGTGTAAGAATTTATTTGGGTGATGTATATTAAGTATATGTAAATGTGTACTTGAATTTGGAAGCTTGGAAATTAATGAAGTGTGATATATGAATCGGTAGCTTGATTTGGTAAACCATAAAAATGTTATTTCATGTTTGGTTTATGGAATATTAATGTTGAATTGTGGTACTTATTATGGCAGCTTGTGTATATGTATGATGGTGTGAGGTTGGACATGTAAATGAGCTAGGTTAGGTGATTGAATTGTTGTAATTTGAGCTTGAAAAATTTTGTACATTATGGTACATATTGAGTGTGATTATGAGCTGCCAAAATGACCAACAATATGTTGTGAATTGTGTTTAGGTTATGGTACAAACCAGAATTGGCATGAATGTTTAGTTTGGTAAATCTTAAAAGTGTCCTTTGATAGTAATGAATAAAATGCAATAGGGCAGTTTATGTTAAGGGCCTAGAACCTGAAGTGTGTGGCTCCAATTGGTATGAGACCAATTGGAGGTGAAACTAGTCACAAAATGTGCAGACTTTCATGAAGGAAGCTTACCAAAATTCTGCTTGTAAGGTAACTTGAAAAGTGACCAAATCCGGATTAGTGCATTTAAGGCCTGAAAATTGACCATTTGGGCAGCAGTTAGTATTTTGGCCATAACTTACTCAAAACAGGTCCAATTGACCTGAAATTCTGACCATGAATAGTTAAGACATATATCTACAAGTCTTATGAAGACACCAAAGCCCAGAAATGACCATAAGCAAGTCAAACAGCTTGCACAAGTTCGGGTCCAAAAACTGGCCGAACCTAAAATGACCAAAAATGACCTAAAGTGACCAATTTTGGTACATTCTGACCAGCAATAGTAAAATGACCATAACTTGGTCTAGTAAACTCAGAATGACCTGAAATTTTGCCCCACGTGCAATAAGATATAGATCTACAAGTTTGTAGTTTTGACCAAAACCCGAAAGCCGAGGGAACTAGGTCATCCGGCTAGGTCAAATTAGTATACCGGGATCCGACAAATTGCAATAAAACGCAATACACATGGAAATAAATTCGGTAACATGTACCAATACTAAAAGGCTACAAATGTGACATATTGGTAACATTAAAATCTAATTCACCTAGACTGCATCGAGGGTTGACATCTTAGGTTGACCAAGGAAATAATAGAATTCGATAAATTAATTATTGAACCTTATTCCTAGAGACAGTTAAATGAGTACTGAAACACTTCAAAATTGTGTTTCTCAGTTAGCAAAGACTCAGGGAAGGGGAAGGAAACACTGAGTCAGAGCCAAGAGACAGTTATCAGAGGTTTGTGCACAACTAGTTTTTAACTGATTTTGTTTTGAATATTTCATATGATTAAATGACATATTTTTCTTATGTATTATGTTTAATAAGCATTGGATTTAATTCAATGATTATTGAAATTGTTATAGCATGTGTGAATTTAGCTTTGTGAAAGGGTATTTCCACAAGTATTAAGCATTGTTATGGATTGAATAAATTATGTTTTGGAAAATTGTGATAGAGCATGTTTTGAATTGTGATGGTAATTTTCATGGAAAAATGCAAATTTATGATTTGAATTGTGATGAGCATAAAAATTATTGGATATTGGAATTGAATTTCAATTGAATTATATTGTGATTTATGCTCACTAAAAAGATTGTGATATTGTTTTATAACTCACTATAGATGCTTGACTAGGTTATTACCCATCTCTCTCATTTGTTGAGAAGACAATGGAGTTAGTTGTGTTTTGATTACCATGGTACGTGCATAGGCTTAGATTTTCCTCTGATTTGAGGTTAGATCTAAGTTTTTTATCGTTATGGCCCTTGCAAAAGATTCATTATTGTGATGCGTACTATGCACGATGATTCGACCTTCCCGACCATAGGGATTTAGAATCTGATTCTACCTCCCCGACCATAAGGAGTTAGAATCACTTCGAATATGGCCCTTTCGGATTAGTCTTGCATAGTTAGTGAGATAAAGAATGATTTTTGAGATACAAAGATGATTTTTGAGATCCAAAGATGATTTTTGAGACACAAAGATGATTTTTGAGATACAGAATGTTTTTGAATAGTAAAGAATTGTGATTTCAGTTATGATTTATATATAATTGATTTTGTTAGAACTACCTTAAATGGTTAGTCATGATTTGATAAATTGAATTTTGTGATCAAAGTCATTTCATACAAATGATTTACATTATTGGCAATGAATATTTTGAGTTTTGGAATTTGATGAGTATTCAGATTTTCAAATTATTTGCTGTAAATTTTGTCAATGTATATTGTACTATGTTTTAAATTATAGTTGTGCACCACTGAGTTCACCACTTAGCAATAGCTTTGTATGCTGTCGCAGGTAAGAAAAGCATAGAGCAGTGAGTAAGTTTCTTTGAAGACACATTCAGATCAGCTCCAGGTATATCATAGGTATACCCATGTACATAAGTTTTGATGTATGCATGTAATAATATGTATGTAAATTGTTTGAGCAGTCGTATAAAAACTCTTGTAAAATATTTTGGTATGTAATTAAATGTAATTTATTGCAAATGTAAATTTGGAATTTCATTTATCTGAATAGTTTTGTAATATTAATTTTGAGTCTTGTAATCAATGAAATGTTTCTTTTATGTGGAGATTGATTTGATTATTGAGATTTGAATTATGGGTTCAAATGAAGTTATTGAAGTATTTGAGAAAACATATTGGAAGTGTGTTCTTTGCAGGTTTTGAAGAACTGTTTTCTCAAAATACAACCGGCACTTTGCCGAAATTTTGAAAAAACTTTTTTAACACCAGATTTTAATCGATGATTTAAATTTCATGAAAATTGTTTTAAAATCCCTTGTAGTATATTTAATGGATTATCGGTAGGCGAAGTACGGTAATTCTTTAGGTGTACTACGGGATCATGTTACATCTTACAGGGGAGTAGGGTGTGACAGTGAGGAAGGTGCCTCCTCATTCTGCCTCTCAAGGATCATGTCTTGTTTGTTGTGGGCCTCCTGAAGACTATCCTCTATAGCCCTCATCCTATCTGATATAGTAGTCTTCAGCTGGTTATTTATTGTCATCTCCATCTTTTACAGGTATGCAAGGACTGTGTCTGCAAGTGGTGGTGTGTATGGAGGTGTTAGTAGTATGCCCTAGAGCATATCATTTATTTGTATCTTGTAAACATTTATTCATCAATAAATGCAATTATTTTTTTCTATTAATTTTATGTTGAATGGAAATAATGGAAAAAGTCCTTTAATATATTATTTGATGTTCTATTCTTAAAGTGTTAAGAATATGAGTGACAGAACATGCTTGCACAAGTCATTCATGTTTGTTTCATAGATTAGTACGACATACTAATAGGATGGAATAGCGAGTCACATGCCATAAGACAAACATGGTGGGCATGTCACACCTTACCCCTCTGTAAGGCATAACATGATCCTGTAGTATACTTAATGAATTACAGAACTTCACTTACCGATAACCCATTAAATACACTACAAGAGATTTTAAAACAATTTTCTTTCTTTTTGGAAGTAGTGAGCATTTTTTATAGGAACTAAAAACATTTAATTGAAGTTGAAATGCTATGTAAAATTTTTGACCAATTTTATTTTTCCGCAAATTCTGGAAAAAATTCGGCAGAGTGCTAGTAGTATTTGCAAAAATTGAAAATTTTACTTGTAGAAAAACACTCTCAAATATATCACTTCAACCCAATTGCAACCACCAAAACTCAAATCATCACAAATCCAACCAATCTCCACAATTCATGACAATTGCAAAACATTTAAGTAAATCCATTCTCATTGCATTTAAAATATTTGATTTTATTCACAATATAGTTCACAGACATAACAAGCCAAAAGATAATATTTTTACATATGACTGTACAACTACTCAATTACAAAAAAATACATATGACTATAACATTATTTACATCAATTAATTACAAGGGTATAACGAAATACCCATACAAAAGCCTCAGTGTAGTCCCAACAATCAGCAGCTCACTCTGCTATTTTTTCCTTGTTTGTATCTGCGATAGCAACGAAAGCTATCACTGAGTATAAAAATACTCAATGGTGCACAATAAAATATAAAATGCAAAATATAAAACATTTATTATTAATTCATAGTTCAAATATTTCATGATCACATTTCAATTTTCAAATCACATTTATCACAAATCACAATTTAAATATTTCACAATTTTCAAAGCTCAATATAACACAAATTTGATCAAACAATTTAATAAACAGAGTGTTGCCAATCAATAACACAACTTAGGCCATGACACAAAATTTCCAAACATGCCGTGTTGTACACCACGACAAGGCAAACTCACCCCACTAATCGAAATCAATGAGAGAGGTGGCTAGCTAGCTAATGAGTATTTATCCAAACTCACCTCAAACTAGCAAGCCAGGAGGGAGGAAAGTGATCAAATATCAAACTCAACCCCATAAGTGGAGGAGGAACATAGTAAGGGACTGCCATGCTAAGTGTGAATAAAAAACAATGTCAAAATCATATTATTCAACATTTCATACAAAATATTAATCAATTTTCATTTCAAATTTCCATTTACAAAGTAGGCAACACAACATTTCTCAAAGTATTGTTTAGCATAAATTGTTCCAAAATGTATTCAAATAAATTTTTTAATAGCAAATTGAAAGTTAAAAGTTATTGTGCACAAACTTGATGTGAGTCGCCTCTAGGCCTTGACTCAGTTTGCCTTATCCTTTTTCAAGTATTTTTCAGCTGAAACACGCAATTTTTAGTGTTTCAGTATCTTATCTCACAATAAATCTATAATACCCCTATTTGTATAGCCTGGTATATTTCACTATTCCAGTAATCGGTGTCAGTCCGGACAATTAAGGGGATTACAACCACACTTAAGACAACTAAATAAGCCCTGAACACAAATAATTAGTAATTGTCAATTAGTTAAGTATAAATAAGAAAAACAGAACGTAAGAAGTTAAATGAGCTGAGAGTCACAGCGATGGGTGACCTTCTCGAGAAGGACTACGAAGTCGATTTAAACTCAAATTTTGAATCATAAAATGTGACGCTGCGGTCCTAAGGACTATTGTGAACACAGTGGAAAAGAGAAAATCACGAAAAAATTATTGTCGGTCAAATAATTAAGTCGTGATCCGAAGAAATATTGAATTATTTACAAACCGGTTGAACTGATTTAGGGGCAATTTAGTCAATTGATCCCGAGAGTCGACTCGACCTAATCACAAATAAAATTAGAGAAAAGAAAATTTTGTAATCAAATTAAATTAAAGAACTAATGGAAAAATAATTAAAAAAAAGAGAGGAAAATGGAAAAGTAAAAAGTGATGACATAATGCATGACCTCATGCATGATGCAATAAATATATAATTAATAAATTTAATTAATTTGATTTTTTGGTCTTCCATAAGACTAAAGACATAACGAAAAGAAAAAGAAAAAAAAAACAAAAAAAACATCTTTATCTTACCGCCCCACTCTCTCCCATTCTCACCATTGAAACAACTCTCATGGACGCTTGATGCAAGCTTGATCCCACCCACTTAACCTTATTTTGTCCCCAAATTAAGGGAAGCATTTGAAGAAGGAAAGAAAAGGAAAAAGAGAGTAAAATTGAAGAATTGGAATTCAAGTGAAAGTTAGTAATAAACTCTAATTTATTTCTTTAAATTTCATGCAAATATGCTTTAATAAACTTAGAAATTGAAACAAAGCAAAGGAAAAACATGGTTGAGGGACCAAACATGAATTTTGGCCAGCTAGGGTTTTGATGTGTATGTGCATGAATTTGATTGAATTAAAAGTATAAGTAAGTGGGTATGAGTATGGAAGTGATGTTGGGATGCATTGTAGTAGTTAAATGCAGCATATTGGTGAATTAGGGTTTTTGACACCTAGGGTTTAGGAGGCAAAAATGTGAGAATTGGTCAAATGGTGTGTTTGACCTTGTTTGAGATGAAAAATGGTCATTTGTGACTAATTGAAATGTGTTTGAAGTGTTAGAAGTGAGTTTAAATTCGAACTGAAAATGGCCATGTTGTAGGCAGCAGGACCAAGGTCCTTTTGAGGGACCAAAACTGAAAATTTACAAGTATGGAATTATGCCCAAAAAGTGGAACATTTTTCATTTAGGAATCATGCCCAAAAAGTGACCAAAACCTAGTGAACAAATTGACCAAATCCGGAATTATGAGTTTGACCTGTACAAAAATGACCAAATGAACAGTATTTGTTCATTTGTCCATAACTTAGGCTAGGCAGGTCTAAATGACCTGAAATTTTACCAGTGGACAGCTGAGATATAGACCTAAAACTTTTATGAAGAACACAAACCCAAATTATGCCCTTAACTAAGTCATTTAGCAACCCAAAGTTGGTGATTTAAAACTGCTGTAACTAATTTGGTGCCCAGAAACTGGTAAGTCCAATCCGGCACCATGACTCGAATGGATATAACTTCAGCTACAAAACTCCAAATGGAGTGATTCAGAAGGGAGAATAAATTTAAGACAATAAGGAACAATTTCTATGAAGAAAACTTAGCCAAATTCTAACAGCAACATGACCGATGGAACAGTGCAACATAGGACACCAAAACTGAAAATTTACAATTTTGCCTAAAAGACTTAAAATTTGAGAAAACAACCAAAACCAACAAATTAGGTAACCAAAATGTGGTATGTGGGTGAAATTAGAATTCCCATACCTATTAAGCATTAGAAAGTCAACAAATTGACATGAATAGTAACCCCGAATACAAATTTTATTGAACGTGAAGTTTAGCATATTAAAGCTAGGTATAAGTAGATTTGAATTTATTTTTGGAGTTATGATAAATGGTGATACTGAAACACTATGAAACTGTGTGTTTCAAAGGGAAATGAATACTGTGAAAGAACCCGAGACATCGAGTCAAGGCCAAGAGGCGACTCGTATAAGGTTTGTGCACAACTAACTATTTTGTTACTTTTCACTTCTAAATTGATTTGAAAAAGTTTATTTTATGATTTATAATTTTGTTGTGTTGAGGATTTTAATTTGTTGAATGAAATTGTATAAATTAAATGTAAATTTTCTTATGTATTTAAGGATTTATTGCATGGTTTTGAGGATTATAAATTTTAAGTTTGATGTGTTGTCAATCTTGAGCATGAATTTATGATGATTAAATATATTGATGATTTGTAAACACTTTGTAAATAGAAATTATTTTGAATATGATTTGAAACCATAGTTGACATGGCAAAATACGCTGTGAATTCTCATTAGCTTGTCTAGTGAGATATCTCCTCCACTAGATGGGGCAAGTTCCTTCCTCTCTTGCTTGCCAGTTGGGGAAGAGTTTGAATGAGTACTCATATATACTAGCTAGTCTTTGTTTCTCCTTTTAGCCTCTGCTATTGGGAGAGTGTGAAATTTCGTGGTGTACAACATGGCATCTATTTGAATTTTGGGTCATGGGTTCAACTGTGTGAATTGTTGGCAACGCCCTTTAAATTATGCATAGTTTGATAAATTATGGCTGAAATAAATAATTTGTCAGTGATTCAAAATATTTTTGTATTGTTTCGGGATTTAAAAGAAATGTATATAAATAATTACTATTTGATCAAAATGTTATTCAAATGAATAATTTACATGAATGAAAATATTAATTTCTGAATGTTATGAATTTTGAAGAATTTAGAAATTTTAAATTTTTATTTGTTATGAATTATCAAGCATAACTTGTATTAAGTTTAAATTATTAGTTTGTGCACCACTGAGTTCACCAATAAGCGATAGCTTTGTATGCTGTCGCAGGTGAAAGAAAATATAAAGCAGCTGAGCAAGATTACTAAAAGGCATAGTGAGACTATCTTCAGGTATATCATAGGTATACCCTTGTACTTTAGATTTTGATGTAATTCTGTAATTGTATGTATGAAATTTACTTTGAGCAGTTGTACCAACTCTTTTGTAATATATTTTTGGATTGTAATGAAATACAAATTATTATAAGGTTATCTTGAGATTTTATGTATTTATAAAGTTTGCACTACTAAATTTTTAATACTCCCATGAATGTAAATATTCATTTTGTTATCTTAATGAAATATTTCAATATTTGATTTAATTTAAACTGTGTATTGAGTTGCTTGTGTTGAATTGTGAAATGAGATTAAATAATGGAGTTGTGATTGAGAAAAATATTGTGAGTATTTTTTATTTTCAGGTTTTGAAGAACTGTTTTCTCAAAATACAAAGCAGACTATGCCTAAATTTTTGTAAAAATTACTGAGATTTTAAATATCTAAAAATTATATTTATGTTGGACATTAAATAAAGGTTTTTAATATCTAAAAAAAAAAAAATTTTACCCACCAATTTAAAAATAAACGAAAATTATTTTAAAATCCATTGTAGTATATTTAATAGGTTAATGGTAGGCGAAGTACGGTAATTCATTAGGTGTACTACGGGAGCATGTTACATATTACAAGGAGTAGGGTGTGACAAAATCCAATAATTAATTAATATATACTTAATTCTAGCCCCAATATGCTTAAACTAACGTTTTGGAAATTTTCATTTTGGGTTACTATTCATTTATACTATTCAAGTCAATTTGTTGACTTTCTTATGCTTAATAGGTATAGGGATTTTAATTTCACTCATATACTACATTTTGGTTAACAATTTTGTTGGTTTTAGTTGCTCCTTAGATTTTTAGGTTTCCTAGGCACAATTTCAAATTTTCTAGATTTGGTGTCCTGTTTTGTACTATTCCATTGGTCATGTTTCTATTAGAATTTGGCAAAGTTTTCTTCACAGAGGTTGTTCTTATTGTCTTAAATTTAATTCCCTTTTTGAATCACTCCATTTGAAGTTTTGTAGCCTAAGATATAACTATTTGAATGGGGCTGGCCGGATTTGGTGTCAGCCAAAATTTTGGGCATTTTCTGGATACTGGCAGTTTTGGTGTGCTGACTGCAAGTGACTTTTCGGATAAGTTATGGTCAAAATTTGGGCTTATTTTTTTCATGAAAGTTGTAGGGCTATGTCTCAGATTTCCATTAGTATAAGATTTAGGTCATTTGGACCTTCCTGGACCAAGTTATTGTCATTTAAGTGACCACTATTTATTTGGTCATTTTTGTACAGTGGCAGCAGTCGTAAATCCAGTTTTGTACTATTTTTTGACTATACTAATGTCATTTTCTGTTCATTGTTCCTGTATGAAAATTGTGTCATTTTGTGTCTATTTTCATTCCCAATTGACCTCACACCAATTGGGTTGGTAAATTTCAGCTTTGGTCCCCGAAAGGGACCCAAGTCAAGTCGCTGAATCGATCACTAACCAATCCGAATTGTAACTTATTTCTAGCAATTCACACACACCACAAATGGTCACAATTGACTATTTTTCAACTCAAGTAAGGTCAATGGCATCAATTAACCAATTCTCCAATTTTTTTTTCTAAAACCCTAAGGGTCAAGAACCATAATTTTTCTAAGTGTTTCAATTTATACAATTAAGGTATCAAAACATTCTCTACATACTTAATTAGGCTTAAATACATAATTAATTAAACTAAAATACTTTAATATCTCATAATCCCATGGCTGCTAAAAATTCACACCTCCCATAAATCCATGATTTTCATGGTTCTTTGCATAATTTCATCAATTTCCTACTTGATTTAAGTATCTAATTCATAAAGATAGAGAGAAATTGAAGGAATAATCACTAACCTTTTTGTGTAGCTTTTCAATCTTCAAATCTCTTCAATTTTTCCTTCAATTTACTTCTCCAACCTTCTTTTCAAGAATCAAACATAAGATTTAAACAAAGCAACTAGGATAATTGTGGTGAAATTTAGGGTTTCATAAGCTTGTATGAGTTTAAAAATGGAGGAAATTTAGTGAGAGAGTGCTTGAAAGAGAGTGGACAGCAACACCTTGGGAGGAAGAAGCAAATATTTCCTTTTCACTTCTGTAAGTAATTATCTATAATTTTTAAATTTAAAATTATAATTTTATCATGTCATGCATTAGGTCATGCAAGATGTCATAATGTGTTATTTTCTTTTCTTTTCTTTTCCTTTATTTTTTTTTTTTATAACTTCTTCAATTTAAATCTATATTTCAAAATTTTAATTTCTCACATTTTATTGGAAAGTTAGTACAAGAATCACCTCTAAGGGTTAATTGAACAATTTGCCCTCACGGTTTGATCCGGCTTACCAATAATATTGTATTTCTTTCAATCCTCGACCTAATTATTTGACCTACTTAACAATTATTTTCCATGATTTTCTCTTTTCACTTTGTTTGCAATAGTCCTTAGTGTCACACCCTATCCCTCTGTAAGGCATGACATGATCCCGTAGTATACCTAATGAATTACCAACTTTGTCTACTGATAACCCATTAAATACACTGCAAGAGATTTTAAAACTTTTCTTACTTCTTTTTACAGTGGTGAGCACTATTTACAGGTGTAAAAAAATTTTTTGAACTGAAGTGAAATAGCTAACACATTTGAAGAAATAATAATTTCTGTAAAAATTTTAGCAGAGTGCCATTTGTATTTTGAATAAAGCAATTCTTCAAAAACCTGTAAAAGCACTTCAAATATATTTCTCAATCTCAAACTCCAACCTTTAATCAACACAATATGTTTCTTAACTCAAATCCACAATAATTTTTCAGTATCTTCAAAGGCTGAAATAAAAGAAATATATCACAATATTTACAAGTCAAAATAATTTACAAATATAATTTACAACTTCAATGTACAATTTTAATTTACAATCGCCAAAACCAAGAACACTATATACATACAGTGAACATACATTCCAATACAAAATGCAAAATATGGTATACTTAATATACCCGATGAACTCTCAATATAGCATTAGCAGCCTAGTCTCTCCTCACCATTTCACTGTGATAAAGAATGAAAGCTATCACGAGTAAAATTTACTCTGGTGCACAATAACAATTTGAAATGCGATATATAAATCTTTTATTAACAATTCACAAATCAAATAATTCACAATTTCATTTCACAATTTACAAAGTTCATATAATACAAATTTGCCAATCAATAACACCATTTGATCAAATAACTGAATAATACAATTTTGCCAATCAATAACACCATTTGATCAAATAATCAATAATACAAAGGTTGCCAATCAATAACACAATTTGATTAAATAATCAATAATATAGTTTAGGCCATAACACAATTTTTCCGCATAAGCCATGTTGTACACCACGACAAGACACACTCACCCCAATAATCGAAATCAATGAGGAAGGAAGCTAGCTAAATAATGAGTACTCATCCACACTCACCTCAAACTAGCAAGTCAAAGAGGGAGGAACATAATCACACTCACCCCAGACTGATAAGTTAAAGAGGGAGGAATATAATAACAGTGTCATGCTAAGTGTGAATCAAAACAATTCCAAATCACAATATTTCATACAATTCCCAAATCACATTTTATCTCAAAATTTCCATTTTCAAAGTAGGCAACACAATAATTTCCAAATAAGATTCTCAAAGCCAAAACAATTAAAAATTATTCATAACTTATTTCTCCAAATAAATTTTATAGTAAAAGCAGTGAATATAAAAAGTATTGTGCACGGATACAATTTAAAACTATAATGTTCAATCAAAATTTTAAGTAGAAAATAGGAAATCAAAATTATTGCGCACAAACACAATTTAAAACAATAACATATAAATAATCATAATTTATTTCAATTGAAAAATTCAAAAGAAATAACTATTGTGCACAAACCTCTAATAATCGTTTCTTGCCTCGACTCGTTGTTCCTTCCCTTTCTCGAGTCTTTGCTAATCGAGAAACACAATTTGAAGTGTTTCAGTACTCATTTAAACTGTCTCTAACGATAATGCTTAATAATTAATTCATTGAATTCTATTATTTCCTTAGTCAACCTAAAATGTTGACCCTCGATGCAGTCTAGGTGAATTAGTTTTAATGTTACCAATATATCATATTTGTAGCCTTTTAGTATTGGTACATGTTACCAAATTCATTTTCATATATATTGCGTTTTATTGCAATTTGTCGGATTCCAGTATACTAATTTGACCTAGCCGGATGACCTAGTTCCCTCGATTTTCGAGTTTTGGTCAAAACTACAAACTTGTAGGTCTATGTCTTATTGCACGTGGAGCAAAATTTCAGGTCATTCTGAGTTATGTAGACCAAATTATAGTCATTTTACTATTGCTGGTCAGAATGTACCAAAATGGTCACTTTAGGTCATTTTTAGGTCACCTTTGGTTCGGCTAGTTTTTGGACCAGAAATTGTTTAAGCTATTTGACTTGGTGTCTTCATAAAACTTGTAGATATATGTCTCAACTATTCATGGTAAAAATTTCAGGTCAATTAGACCTGTTTTGAGTGAGTTATAGCCAAAAAACTAACTGCTGTCCAAATGGTCAATTTTCAGGCCTTAAATGCACTAATCCAGATTTAATCATTTTTCAAGTTACCTTCCAAGCAGAATTTTGGTAAGCTTCATTCATGAAAGTTGGCACTTTTTATGCCTAGTTTCACCTCTAATTGTCTCATACCAATTGGAGCTACACACTTAAGGTTCTAAGCCAAAACACACACTGCCCTATTGCACATTGTTCATCACTCATCAATTACACATTTAACACTTACCAAGTTACACATTCATACCAATTTTGGTTTGTACCATAACCTAAACACATTTTACTTCACATTTTTGGTCATTTTGGCAGCTTATAATCACATTGTTGGTCAATATGCACCTTATAGTACAGAATTTACCAAGTCCAAATTACAAACAATTTAGCCACATAACCTAGCTCATTTACATGTCCACACTCACACCTTTATACACATGTACAAGCTGCCATAACAAGCACCATAATTCAACCATATAATTCCATAAACCAAACCATGAAATAACATATTTTGGTTCACACTTCAAGTTGTCGATTCATACATCTCTCTCAATTAACTTCCAAGCTTCCAAAATCAAGTGTACATTCACATATACTTAGTATACATCATCCAATTTATTCCTACACATATAAACATTTCATCAACACTTTAATCTACCATTTACATACAAGGATAAACTGTTCTTATTGAGTTTCCATGGCTGCCAAAAATATACATCTCCCTTAAAACATCAAACTCCAAAAATCTTTCCACAATTCAACTACCCATAATATCCACACAAACTTTAATGAAGGAAGCATCAAAATACCTACTTACCACTTTGGAAACTCTTCAAAACGTCACCAAAACTTGATCTTCTTGCTGCCGATCTACTGCCCAAGTGGTGTAGAGCAATTTTAGTGAAGGAAGCTTGAGGTTTCCATGGTTGGATCATGGGTGGATGAAGGTTCAAGGTGGGACGGCAATGGTGGAATCTTCTTCACAATTTTCGGCTGGATTTTGAGATGAAAAATCTATCCAAATGAAGGTGTAGTGGTCCACTTAGGTGAGTTAGTGGAGCACTATGTGAAAATTTAATGTTAATTTAATCTTAAATTCCCAATTTCTGATATTATGCTCCTAATTTTTGCTATTTTTACTATTTACCATCAATTTTATTTTTAATGACTTTATACAAGTGTAATATCTTTTATTTTTAATGGACATTTAGGTCAGAAGACAACTCGGTGTGTCAAATGACCACAAAGGTTCTGCTCGGTTGCATTCCCGATTTTTCGATAATACCGAGTTTTGTCATTTTCGATTTCTCACTTTTCTTTGTACTAATTAATTAATTTTTCTTTGATATTTCTAATGGTATTTATACTTCAATAGACATTTATTTAAGTTCTAAAATATTTTCCGTGGTTCTCCGCGATCCGTATTAGTCAACGGTCCACGCCGCGACTTCCTGCAAGGCCACCCATCGCTAGGGTTCTTGCCTGCTTAACTTGGTTACATTTCATTGCTATTATTTTTCCTTTGTTTTTCTTGTATTTTCTTTTCTTGTATTTCATTATTTTATGTCTCCTCATCTATATCTAATTGTAGTTCTACGCATTCTAGCTGTCTAGATGCATTAATCGTCACCGGAATCAGAGAACGCACTACCGAACATAGGGGTTTTACACTTAGGACCACAGTGTCACATTTTTTGATTTAAAATTCGAGTAAAGACTGACCTCGTAGTCACTTTTCGGGAAGGTCACCCATCGCTGTGACTTTACCATTTAACTTTTTATGTTCTGTTTTCCTTATTTATACTTAACCTTCTAGCACTCACTATTTATTTTTATTCAGGGCTTTTCTAGGTATCTTAAACATAGTTCTAATCCTCTTAATTGTCCGGATTGACACTGGTCACCGGAACAATAACATGTACCAAGCTATGCAAATAGGGGTGTTACAATTCTCCCCCCCTTAAAAGAAATTTTGTCCTTGAAATTTTGTCTCCTATCTGTCTTCAAATAGTCATATGTGTGGTTTTTTCATGTTTTTCTCACATTTCTACGTAGCTTCATAGTCCAAATAATAGTCCATAGCTCTTTAACCAATACTATTTATCTAATTATTGGTCTTCTGATCATTCTAGTCAATAATCTTGCTAATATTCGTAACATTTATTTATTACATCTGAACTAACTATTCAACTTTTTACTTTCATAACTCTTTTATCTATCGATATTCAATAATTTATCATATTCTAGGTGATGTCTTTCACTAACAAACTCTTCCAAAACTGATTCTAAAAAGACTAGTCACTAAGATATCAAAATTGATTTTTATACATACACATATCTTAGTTAAGAATTGAGAAAATACCAGCAACAATGTCAGAAGTCTCATCCTCGTCCCTCTGTTACATAGTGTATACTCTAGCTGGAGCATCACCTTGTCCTGGCTGATTCACAAGACTCGACTTTCGTGTGTACTACCCCTACTTCGCCTCGCCTCTACCAACCGCCGTGAACTCTTCGGGGTAGAAACTTGGGCTAATCCTTCTGACGTGGTAAATGATCCATAACAGCGTGGACTTACATAATCCTTAGCAAAATGACCAGTCCCTCCACAATTAAAACATGCTCCTATAGCTCCATAACATACCCCACTATGTGGTTTACCACAAATCGCACAAAGTTGATCCAACAGCGTATTTTTGTGTTTGCTAAGTTTCTTGACGGATTGGGGTGGTTCATCGTAAGATCTACCTCTACTCGATTCACGTGAGCTAGATCCTCTAAAATGTTTTATTTTCCCAAAACCACTCTTAGTAGTTTCATTTTTCTCTTTCTCTTATGTACTCTTCTTCACTGCCCCTTCTGATTCTATCCTTTCCAGTTCCAGGGCCTGTGAAATCAATTCAGAAAAATTCTGGTGTCGGAACCCCACCACTTGCATTCTCAAAGTAGGCCTCAACCTGGCCTCAAACCTCTTACACTGGTCTATGGGGGTGGTGACCAAGCTTCCGGCATAGTGGCTTAGTTAAGAGAAATCCCGCTCATACTCTACTACAGTTCTGTCCCCTTGCTTTAGACTTAAAAACTCTTACAGCTTCATGTCTACATAAGTATCGGGGACCCATTTTTGTCTGAATTCTTTCAAAAAGTCTGTCTAAGTGAGAACTGGTGGCTCTACCAGGCTATGGGGGATGGTCTTCCACCATTCATATGCATCCCTTTACAGAAGTGATACTGAATATTCGAACTTCAACTCTTTAGCACACTGTAGTTTTCTAAAAACCCGTTCCATCCTCTCTAACCACTGTTCTGCTTCTTGTGGATCCATTGTTCCTTTGAATTCTATAGCCCCAAATTTTATTAACTTCTCATATTGTCTTGCTGGGGGCTGTGGTTGTGCTGTAGGGGCTTGTGTCTGAGCTTGTGTTGGCAAGTTTCTCACCATTTGTTGAAAAAATACAGCCATCTGCTACGCAAACTGAGCAAGGAACTATAGTGCTTGAGGAGGAGCTGGAGTGGCTAACCCACCCACATTCTGGAGTGCTAGGGTTTCCCCTTGTATCTCAGCCTCAACAGACTATTCTACGGAATGATCTCCTTCTTTCATTCTGATTCCAAAAATTTTCTACTTCCTGATAACAAACACAAGGAGATTGACCTCCGTTAGTGCATATTCATGATGTAAATGTAACACCCCTATGTTCGAGAGTGCGTTCTACTGTTCTGGTGACCAGTGTGGTCCGGACAGCTAGGATACCTAGAACTACACTTAAATATTAGTGAGGAGACATAAACTAATGAAATACAAGAAAAGAAAATACAAGAAAAACAAATAAAAAATAATAGCAATGAAAAGTAACCAAGTTAAACGAGCCGAGAACCATAGCGATGGGTGACCGCACCGGAAAGTTATGGCGTGGACCGTTGACTAGCCCTGGACTACGGGGAACCCTGAAAAATATTTTTAAGACATAAATAAATTTCTATTGAAGTATAAATGTTATTAGAAATATCAAAGAAAAATTAATTAATTAGTACAAAGAAAAATGAGAAATCGAGAAAATGGTAAAACTCGGTGTTCTCGAAAAATCGGGAATGCAACCCGAATAGGGGCATTGTGGTCATTTGACACCCCAAGTTGCCTTTTGAACTAAATTTCCATTAAAAATAAATGATATTAAACTTTGAAAATACCATGAAAAATTAAAATGAGATACATTATGTAAATAGTGAAAGTGTGGTGGCCAAATTGCAAAAATTGAAAAGTTTAACATTAAAATAGATTTTTAATCAATTAGTGCTCCACTAACATCACTTAAGTGGACCTTTAATCAACCTTTGGACAGAAAATTCTATCATCTTCAACCTTTGGAAGAATGGCCAAAATGAACTCCATGGGAGACTCCATGGCCAAACTCACATCCACACCCATGCATCCATGATTCAGGCTTCCTTTCACCATAAATCCTTTATTAAACCTTGCATACTCAGCTTGGGGAAAACATTGGCAGCAAAAAGAAGAAATTTGGGTGAGGTTTTGAAGAACTTCAAAAGTGATAAGTGAGTGTTTTCAATTCTTATTTCATTAAAAGTGTAACCAAGGTTGTGGGTAGTTGATTTATGAAAGAAATTTTGAAGTTTGATGTTTTAATGGAGATGTGCATTTTGGCAGCCATGGAAATTCAGTATATGTAGCTTGCTTTTACTTGTTTATGGTTGTTTAATATGTTGTTATTAATGGCAGCATGGATATATGTATAATGGTTTGGAATTGGGTATGTAAATGGGGTATGTTCATGTGGTTAAATGATGTAAATGGACTTTAGAAAATTCTGGATTATAATGTGCATATTGAGAATGGTTACAAGCTGTCCCAAATGACCAAAAATGTGTTGTTAATGGTGTTAATGGTAAGGTACAAACCAGAATTGACATGAAGGAAGTAATTTAGTAAGTGTTGAATATGTAATTGGTAAGTAATGAGAAGTGTGTAGTAGGACAGTGTATGTTTTGGCTTAGAACCTTAAGTATGTGACTCCAATTGGTATGAGACCAATTGGAGGTGAAACTAGGCACAAAATGTGCCAACATTCATGAAGGAAGCTTGCCTAAATTCTGCCTAGAAGGTGATTTGAAAATGACCAAATCCGGATTAGTGACTTGAAAGCCTGAAAATTGACCATTTGGGCAGTTGTTAGTCTTTTGGCCATAACTCACTCAAAATAGGTCCAAATGACCTGCAATTTTTACCATGAATAGTTTAGACATATATCTACAATTCTTATGAAGACACTAAAGCCCAGAAATTGCCAGACCCAAGCCAAATAGCTTGCACAAGTTCAGGTATCAAACTGGTGAACCAAAAGTGACCTAAAATGACCTAAACCTACCATTTTAGTGCATTTTGTCCAAAGATTGGTACATTGACCATATCTTTGTCTACACAACTCAGAATGACCTCAAATTTTTCCTCGCGTGCAATAAGACATAGACTTACAAGTTTGTAGTTTGGACCAAAACTCGAAAACCGAGGAAACTAGGTCGTCTGACTAGGTCAAAATAGTACACCGAAATCCAGTAAATTGCAATAAAATGCAATACACTTGAAAATGAAATTGGTAATATATACCAATACAAAAGGGCTCTAAAATGTGACATATTAGGAACATTAAAATTGACTCAGAGTGCATCAAGGTTCAACATTATAAGTTGACTAGTGAAATCAATTGAAGGGAATAGTACTAAGAAAATTTAGATATTGGATTTTATGGTTGGAAACAATTTCATTGAGTACTGAAACACTTTAAATTGTGTGTTTCAGTTGATAAGGATATTGAAAAGCATAAAGAACATTGAGTCAAGGCCTAGGAGTGACTCAAATTAGGTTTGTGCACAACTAGTTTTTAACTGATTTTGTTCTGAATATTTCATATGATTAAATGACATATTTTTCTTATGTATTATGTTTATCAAGTGTTGGATTTAATTCAATGATTATTGAAATTGTTATAGTATGTATGAATTTAGCTTTGTGAAATGGTATTTCCATAAGTATTAAGCATTGTTGTGAATTGAATAAATTATGTTTTAGAAAATTGTGATAGAACATGTTTTGAATTGTGATGGGCAATTTGCATGGAAAAATGCAAATTTATGATTTGAATTGTGATGAGCATAAAAATTATTGGATATTAAAATTGACTTTGAATCGAATTGTATTGTGATTTATGCTCACCAAAAGGATTGTGATATTGTTTTATATCTCACTATAGATGATTAACTAGGTTATTACCCATCTCTCTCATTTGTTGAGAAGACAATGGAGTTAGTTGTGTTTTGATTACCATGGTACGTGCACAGGCTTAGATTCTCCTCTTATTAGAGGTTAGATCTAAGTTTTTTATATTATGGCCCTTTCAGAAGATTCGTTATTGTGGTGTGTACTGTGCACAATGATTCGACCTCCCCGACCATAGGGAGTTAGAATTTGATTCGACCTCCCCCACCATAGGGAGTTAGAATCACCCCGAAGATGGCCATTTCGGATTAGTCTTGCATAGTTAGTGAGATGAAGAATGGCTTTTGAGATAAAGAATGGCTTTTGAGATAAAATATGGTTTTTGAATAGTAAAGAATTATGATTTCAATTATGATTTATGTATAATTGATTTTGTTGGAATTACCTTAAATGGTTAGTTATGATTTGATAAATTGAATTTCGTAATCACAGTCATTTTATACAAATGATTTATATTTTTGGCAATGAATATTTTGAGTTTTGGAATTTAATGAGTATCTAGATTTCCAAATTAATTGCTGTAATTTTTGTTAAGGTATATTGTACTATTTTTTAAATTATAATTATGCACCACTGAGTTCACCACTCAGCGATAGCTTTGTATGCTGTCGCAGGTAAAAAGAGCATAGAGCAATTGAGTAAGCTTCTTTGAGGAGACATTCAGATCAGCTCCAGGTATACCCATGTACACAGGTTTTGATGTATGCATGTAATAATATGTATGTAAATTATTTGAGCAGTTGTATAAAAACTCTTATAAAATATTTTGGTATGTAATTAAATGTAAATTATTGTAAATATAAATTTGAGGTTTCATTTACCTGAATAGTTTTATAATATTAATTTTTTAGTCTTGTAATTAATGAAATGTTTCTTTTATGATGAGGTTGGTTTGAAAATGAAATGATTGATTATTGAGATTGAATTGTGAGATGAAATGAGGTTTCTTGGAGTTGTATTTGAGAAAACATATTGGGAGTGTTTTTCCTTTTCAAGTTTGAAGAACTGTTTTCTCAAAACACAGCTGGCACTTTGCCGAAATTTAAAAAAAAAATTTTAACACTAGATTTTAGGTCTAGATTTACCTCAATCTCTTCAACTGATAGAATATGAGGTGAAGCAGCTGAGGAATAAACAGATACACCTGGTTAAAGTGCTGTGGAACCATCATTCAGGCCAGGAAGCTACTTGGGAACGTGAAGAGGATATGAGGAAACGGCACCTGGCTATTCGAATCGATGCGGATAAAATTTGAGACAAAATTTATTTTAAGGAGGGAGAATTGTAACACCACTATGTTCGGTGAGTGCATTCTCTGCTAGGTGACCAGTGTGGTCGGATGACTAGGATGCCTAAAACTACACTTAAATATTAGTGAGGAGACATAAAATAATAAAATACAAGAAAATAAAATACAAGAAAAACAAAGGAAAAGTAATAGCAATGAAATGTAACCAAGTTAAGCAATGAGAACCATAGCGATGGGTGACCGCATCGGGAAGTTACTGGCGTAGGCGTTGACTAATACCGCGGGGAACCACGAAAAATATTTTTAAGACATAAATAAATATCTATTCAAGTATAAATGTTATTATAAATATCAAAGAAAAATTAATTAATTAGTACAAAGAAAAGCGAGAAATCAAGAAAGCGACAAAACTCGGTCTCATCGAAAAATCGGAATGCAACCGAATAGGGGCATTGTGGTCATTTACACCCGAGTTTCCTTTTGACCTAAATTTTCATTAAAAATAAATGATATTAAACTTTGAAAATACCATGAAAAATTAAAATGAGATACATTATGTAAATAGTGAAAGTGTGGTGGCCAAATTGCAAAAATTAGAAAGTTTAACATTAAAATAAATTTTTAATCAATTAGTGCTCCACTAACATCACTTAAGTGGACCTTTAATCAACCTTTGGACAGAAAATTCTATCATCTTCAACCTTTGGAAGAGTGGCCGAAATGAACTCCATGGGAGATTCTATGGCCAAACTCACATCCACACCCATGCATCCATGATTCAAGCTTCCTTTCACCATAAATCCTTCATTAAACCGTGCATACTCAGCTTGGGGAAAACATTGGCAGCAAAAAGAAGAAGTATGGGTGAGGTTTTGAAGAACTTCAAAAGTGGTAAGTGAGTGTGTTTCAATTCTTGCTTCATTAAAAGTGTAACCAAGGTTGTGGGTAGTTGATTTATGGAAGAATTTTTGAAGTTTGATGTTTTAATGGAGATGTACATTTTGGCAGCCATAGAAATTCAGTATATTTATCTTGTTTTTACTTGTTTATGGTTGTTTAAGATGTTGTTATTGATGGTAGCATGGATATGTGTATAATGGTTTGGAATTGGGTATATAAATGGGGTATGTTCATGTGGTTAAATGATGTAAATGGACTTTGGAAAATTCTATATTATAGGGTGCATATTGAGAATGGTTACAACCTGTCCAAAATGACAAAAAAATTTGTTGTTAAAGGTATTAATGGTAAGGTACAAACCACAATTGGCATGAAGGAAGTAATTTGGCAAGTGTTGAATATGTAATTGATAAGTGATGCAAAGTGTGTAGTAGGGCAGTGTATGTTTTGACTTAGAACCTTAAGTGTGTGACTCCAATTGGTATGAGACCAATTGGAGGTGAAACTAGGCATAAAATCTGCCAACTTTCATGAAGGAAGCTTACCTAAATTCTACTTATAAGGTGATTTGAAAAATGACAAAATCCAGAATAGTGACTTGAAAGCCTGAAAATTGACTATTTGGGCAATAGTTAGTGTTTTGGCCATAACTCACTCAAAACAGGTCCAAATGACCTGAAAGTTTTACCATGAATAGTTTAGACATATATCTACAATTCTTATGAAGACATGAAAGCCCATAAATGGCCAGAACCAAGCCAAATAGCTTGCGCAATTTAAGGTATCAAAACTGGCCGAACCAAAAGCGACCTAAAAATGACCTAAACCTACAGTTTTAGTGCATTCTATCTAGCATTGGTAAATTGACCATATCTTGGTCTACACAACTCAGAATAACCTGAAATTTTGCCTCGCGTGCAATAAGACATAGACCTACAAGTTTGTAGTTTCGACCAAAACCCGAAAATAGAGGAAACTAGGTTATCTGGCTAGGTCAAAATAGTACACCGAAATTCGGTAAATTGCAATAAAATGTAATACACTTGAAAATGAAATTGGTAACATATACCAACACAAAAGGGCTCTAAAATGTGACATATTGGGAACATTAAAATTGACTCACTTAGAGTGCATCAAGGTTCAACATTATAAGTTGACTAATAAAATAAATTGAAGGGAATAGTACTAAGAAAATTTAGATATTGGATTTTATGGTTGGAAACAAATTCATTGAGTACTGAAACACTTTAAATTGTGTGTTTCAGTTGATAAGGATATTGAGAAGCATAAATAACATTGAGCTAAGGCCTAGGAGCGACTCAAATAAGGTTTGTGCACAACTAGTTTTTAACTGATTTTGTTCTGAATATTTCATATGATTAAATGACATATTTTTCTTATGTATTATGTTTATCAAGTGTTGGATTTAATTCAATGATTATTGAAATTGTTATAGTATGTATGAATTTAGCTTTGTGAAATGGTATTTTCACAAGTATTAAGCATTGTTGTGAATTGAATAAATTATGTTTTGGAAAATTGTGATAGAACATGTTTTGAATTGTGATGGGCAATTTGCATGGAAAAATGCAAATTTATGATTTGAATTGTGATGAGCATTAAATTATTGGATATTGAAATTGACTTTGAATCGAATTGTATTGTGATTTATGCTCGCTAAAAGGATTGTGACATTGTTTTATATCTCACTATAGATGCTTGACTAGGTTATTACCCATCTCTCTCATTTGTTGAGAAGATAATGGAGTTAGTTATGTTTTGATTACCATGGTACGTGCACAGGCTTAGATTCTCCTCTTATTAGAGGTTAGATCTAAGTTTTTTATGTTATGGACCTTTCAGAAGATTCATTATTGTGGTGTGTACTGTGCACGATGATTCGACCTCCTCAATCATAGGGAGTTAGGATCTGATTCGACCTCCCCGACCATAGGGAGTTAGAATCACCCCAAAGATGGCCCTTTCGGATTAGTCTTACATAGTTAGTGAGATAAAGAATAGCTTTTGAGATGAAGAATGGCTTTTGAGATAAAGAATGATTTTTGAATAGTAAAGAATTATAATTTCAATTATGATTTATGTATAATTGATTTTGTTGGAATTACCTTAAATGGTTAGTTATGATTTAATAAATTGAATTTCGTAATCAAAGTCATTTTATACAAATGATTTATATTATTGGCAATGAATATTTTGAGTTTTGGAATTTGATGAGTATCCAGATTTCCAAATTAATTCTTTGTAATTTTTGTTAAGGTATATTGTACTATGTTTTAAATTATAGTTGTGTACCACTGAGTTCACCACTCAGCTATAGCTTTGTATGCTGTCGCCGGTGAAAAGAGCATAGAGCTATTGAGTAAGCTTCTTTGAAGAGACATTCAGATCAGCTCCAGGTATACCCATGTACACAGGTTTTGATGTATGCATGTAATAATATGTATGTAAATTATTTGAGCAGTTGTATAAAAACTCTTGTAAAATATTTTGATATGTAATTAAATGTAAATTATTGTAAATGTAAATTTGAGGTTTCATTTACCTGAATAGTTTTGTAGTATTAATTTTTGAGTCTTGTAATCAATGAAATGTTTCTTTTATGATGAGGTTGGTTTGAAAATGAAATAATTGATTATTGAGATTGAATTGTGAGATGAAATGAGATTTCTTGGAGTTGTATTTGAGAAAACATATTGGGAGTGTTTTTCCTTTTCAGGTTTGAAAAACTGTTTTCTCAAAACACACAGACTTTGCGAAATTTTGAAAAAAAAAATTTATAACACCATATTTTAATCGATGATTTAAATTTCACGAAAATTATTTTAAAATCTCTTGTAGTTTATTTAATGGGTTATCGGTAGGCAAAGTACGGTAATTCATTAGGTATACTACGGGATCATGTTACATCTTACGGGGAAGAAGCGTGTGACAGTAAATATGTCATATGTATCAAACATTTGAGCAGTTATATTTACCGATAAAATATTTCCAATTCACAGTTCAAAATTTATTTTAAAACCATTTATCTGATACCACTAAACATGTCACACCTTATCCTTCTATAAGGCATAACATGATCTCGTAGTATACTTAATAAATTACCGAACTTCACCTACCGATAACCCATTAAATATACTACAAGGGATTTTAAAACAATTTTCTTACTTTTTGGAAGTGGTGAGCATTTTTGATAGAAACTAAAAACATTTAATTGAAGTTGAAAACATATGTAAAATTTTTAACCAATTTTATTTTTTCACAAATTCTGGAAAAATTTTGGCAGAGTGCCGGCAGTATTTGCAAAAATCGAAAATTTTACATATAGAAAAACACTCCCAAATATATCACTTCAACCCAATTGCAACCACCAAAACTCAAATCATCATAAATCCAACTAATCTCCACAATTCATGACAATTGCAAAACATTTAAGTAAATCCATTCTTATTGCATTTAAAATATTTGATTTCATTCACAATATAGTTCACAGACATAACAAGCTAAAAGATAATATTTTTACATATGACTGTACAAATGCTCAATTACAAAAAAATACATATGACTATAACATTATTTACATCAACTAATTACAAGGGTATAACTAAATACCAGTACAAAAGCCTCAGTGTAGTCCCAACAATCAGTAGCTCACTTTCCTGCTTTTTTCTTATTTCTATCTATGACAGTAAAGAAAGGTATCGCTGAGTATAAAAATACTCAGTGGTGCATAATAAAATATAAAATGCAAAATATAAAACATTTGTTATTAATTTACAGTTCAAATATTTCACAATCACATTTCAATTTTCAAATCACATTTATCACAAATCATAATTTAAATATTTCACAATTTTCAAAGCCTAATATAACACAAATTTAATCAAACAATTTAATAAACACAGTGTTGCCAATCAATAACACTCTTAGGCCATGACACAAAATTTCCAAACATGCCGTGTTGTACACCACGACAAGACAAACTCACCCCACTAATCAAAATTAATGAGGAAGGTGGCTAGCCAGCTAATGAGTACTCATCTAAACTCACCTCAAACTGGCAACCTAGAGAGGGAGGAAAGTGATCAAATATCAAACTCAACTCCACAAGTGGAGGAGAAACATAGTAAGGGACTGCCATGCCAAGTATGAATAAAAAATAATTTCAAAATCATATTATACAATATTTCATGCAAAACATTAATCAATTTTCATTTCAAATTTCCATTTACAAAGTAGGCAACACATCATTTCTCAAAGTATTGTTTAGCATAAATTGTTCCAAAATATATTCAAATAAATTTTCTAATAGCAAATCGAAAGTGAAAAAGTTATTGTGCACAAACCTGATGTGAGTCACCTCTAGGCCTTGACTCAGTTTGCCCTATTCTTTTCCAAGTTTTTTTCAGCTGAAACACACAATTTTTAGTGCTTCAGTATCTTATCTCATAATAAATCCAATAATTAATTCATATACACTTAATTCTAGCCCCAATATGCTTAAACTAACATTCTTAGAAATTTTCATTTCGGCGTTACTATTCACAATACTATTCAAGTCAATTTATTGACTTTCTTATGCTTAATAGGTATAGGGATTTCAATTTCACCCATATACTACATTTTGGTTACCAATTTTATTGGTTTTAGTTGCTCCTTAGATTTTTAGGTTTCCTAGCCACAATTTCAAACTTTCTAGATTTGGTATCCTATTTTGTACTGTTCCATTAGTTATATTACTGTTAGAATTTGGCAAAGTTTTCTTCATAGAGGTTGTTCCTTATTCTCTTAAATTTAATTTCCTTTTTGAATCACTCCATTTGGAGTTTTGTAGCCCAAGATATGACTATTTGAATGGGGCTGGTTAGATTTGGTGTTACCCAGAATTCTGGGCATTTTCTGGATACTGGCAGCTTTGGTGTTCTGACTGTAAGTGACTTTTTGGATAAGTTATGGTCAAAATTTGGGTTTGTTTTCTTCATGAAAGTTGTAGGGCTATGTCTCATATTTCGATCAGTATAAGATTCAGGTCATTTGGACCTTCCTAGGCCAAGTTATGGTCATTTAAGTAACCACTGTTCATTTGGTCATTTTTGTACAGGGCAGTGTGCCCAAATCTGAATTTGGCCTAATTGTTCACTATCCTAATGTCATTTTCTGGTCATAGTTCCTGAATAAAAAATGTGCCATTTTGTGTTCTCAATTGACATCACACCAATTGGGTTGGTAAATTTTCAGTTTTGGTCTTTGAAAGGGACCTAGGTCAAGCTACCAGAATCTAATCACTAACCAATCTGAATTATAACTTGGTTCTAGCAATTCACACACACCACAAATGGTCATAATTGACCATTTCTCAACTCAAGTAAGGTCAATGGCATCAATTAACTAATTCTCCAATTTTTTTTCTAAAACCCTAAGGGTTAAGAACCCTAATTTTTCCAAGTGTTTCAATTTATGCAATTAAGGTATCTAAACATTCTCTACACATTTGATTAGGCTTACATACATAAGTAATTAAACTAAAATACTTCAATATCTCCTAATCCCATGGCTGCTGAAAATTCACACCTCTCATACATCCATGATTTTCATAGTTCTTTTCATAATTTCATCAATTTCCTACTTGATTTAAGTATCTAATTCATTAAGATAGAGAGAAATTAAAGGAATAATCACTAACCTTTTTGTGTAGCTTTTCAATCTTCAAATCTCTTCAAATTTTCCTTTAATTTACTTCTCCAACCTTCTTTTCAAGACTCAAACATAAGATTTAATCAAAGAAACTAGGATAATTATGGTGAAATTTAGGGTTTTATAAGCTTTTATGAGTTTAAAAATGGAGGAAATTTAGTGAGAGAGTGCTTGAAAGAGAGTGGACGACAACACCTTGGGAGGAAGAAGAAAATATTTCCTTTTTATTTTAATTGGTCACTTTTGTAAGTAATTATCCATAATTTTCAAATTTTAAAATTATAATTTTATCATGTCATGCATTATGTCATGCATGATGTCATAATGAGTTATTTAATTTTCTTTTCTTTTCTTTTCCTTTCCTTTGTTTTTATTTTTCCATAACTTCTTCAATTTAAATCTCTATATTTCAAAATTTTAATTTCTCACATTTTATTGGATAGTTAGGCCAAGAGTCACCTCTAAGGGTGAATTGACCAATTTGCCCCTCGCCGGTCTATTCCGGTTTGCCAATAATACTATATTTCTTCTGCATCCCTGACATAATTATTTGACCTACTTAACAATTCTTTTCTGTGATTTTCTCTTTTTCACTGTGTTCGTAATAGTCCTTAGGATCGCGATGTCACATTTTTCGGTTCAAAATTCGAGTTAAGACTGACTTCACAGTCACTTTCCGAGAAGGTCACCCATCACTGTGACTCCCGGCTCATTGAACCTTTTATGTTATGTTTTTCTTATTTATACTTAACCTTCTAGCACTCACTATTTATTTTTATTCAGGGCTTTTTTAGGTGTCTTAAACATTAAAATAGTGAACAATTAGGTCAAATCCGGGTAATATGCACTTCCACTGTACCAGACTGACCAAATGAACATTTGGCCATAACTTGGTGTAGGAAGGTCCAACTGACCTGAATTTTATTCCAATGGAAAGCTGAGACATAGAAGTACAACTTTTATGAAGAATACAAACCCAAATTCTGACCATAACCCATCTGAAAAGGGAGCTGCAGTCGGCACACCAAAACTGCCAGAACCAGAATTGTGCTTAGAATTCTAGGTTGTAACCAATCCGTTCAGCCTTAGAAAAATGGCAATAACTTGTGCTATAAAACTCTAAATTGAGTGATTCAAAAAGGGAATTAAAGCTAAGACAATAAGGAACAACTTTGATGAAGAAAACTTAGCCAAATTCCCACACTAACTAGACCAATGGAAAAGTAAAAAATAGTGACCCAAAACTGAATTTTTAGATTTGTACCTAGGGAAATTAGAAATTGAATTGGCAATCAATGCCAACAAAATTGACACCCAAAATGTGGTATATGAGTGCAGTTAGAATTAATAAACCTATTTAATATGAAAAAGTCAACATTTTGACTTGAATAGTGCAATGAATAGTGACCCAAAATGCAAAATTCAAAGGATATCATTTTAAGCAAATTTAAGGCTATAATTAAGTAGGCATTAAATAAATTAATGGATTAATTATGAGATATGGTACTAAAATACTGTAAATTGTGTGTTTCAGTTGAAAAAGAGACTGGAAAGGGATCTTCGAGGAAAAACTAAAAATTGGAGTAAACTAGTCGACAAAGACATTTGTGCACAACTAGTTTTCAATTGATTTTATTCTGAATATTTCTTATGATTAAATGATGTTTTTTTTCTTATGTATTATGTTTATCAAGTATTGGATTTATTTCAATGATTATTGAAATTATTATAGTATGCATGAATTTAGCTTTGTGAAATGGTATTTCAACAATTATTGAGCATTGTTGTGGATTGAAAAAATTAGTTTTGAATAAATTAGTTTTGAAAAAATTGTGATAAAATATGTTTTGAATTGTGATGAGCATAAAAATTATTGGATACGGGAATTGACATTAAATTGAATTGTGTTGTGATTTATGCTCACAAAGAGGACAAAGAGATTCATGATATTGTTTTATATCTCACTATAGATGCTTGACTAGGTTATTACCCGTCTCTCTCATTTGTTGAGGAGGCAATGGAGTTAGCTTTGGTTTGATTACCATGGTATGTGCGCATGCTTAGATTCTTCTTTTATTAGAGGTTAGATCTAAGTTTTTCATTGGCCCTTTCGGAAGTTGCATTATTGTGGTGTGTAATGTCCACGATGATTCAACCTCCCCAACCATAGGGAGTTAGAATCCCGATTCGACCTCCCCGACCATAGGGATTTAGAATCGCTCTAAAGATGGCCCTTATGGATTAGTCTTGCATAGTTAATGAGATAAAGAATTATTTTTGAATAGTAAGGAATTGTGATTTTAAATGAGATTTGAGCATACTTAGTTTGATTGAAATTAACATCTATTTCTATAAATTGCTGGAATTACTTTAAATGTCTAGTTATGATTTGATAAATTGAATTTATTATCAAGGTCGTTTAAACAAATGATTTATATTATTGGTAATGAATATTTTCATTTTTGGAATTTTGATGAATTTCAAGATTTTCAAATTATTTGCTATAATTTTGTCAATGTATATTGTATTACATTTTAAATTATAGTTGTGCACCACTGAGTTCACCACTCAACGATAACTTTGTATGCTATCACAGGTGAAAGTAATGATAGAGCAGCCGAGTGAGATTTCTGTAGCGCGCTTTGAAGGCACATTCGGATTAGCTCTGGATATATCATAGGCATACCCTTGTACATAGATTTTGATATATGCATGTAATTATCTGTATATAATTTATTTGAGCAGTTGTGCAAGAACTTTTGTAATATTATTTTGGGTTGTAATTAAAATGCAAATTATTATAATATTCAAATTTATTTCTGAGTTTTATAATGAATGTAATATCCAAATTTCTTTTTGAGTCTTGAAATCCATGAATGGTTTTCTCTATGCTAAGTATGGCTTGAAAAATTAGATTAAGTTAATTGTGTTGATTTGGGAGATGAAATTGAGTTTATTGAAGTTGTGGTTGAGAAAACATATTGAAAGTGTTTTTCTTTTCAGGTTTTGAATAAATGTTTTCTCAAAATACAGCCGGCACTCTGTCGAAAGTTTGAAAAAAATTCATAACACCATATTTTAATCGAGGATATGATCCATGACCAACATTTCAATTAAAGGCTTTTGATAAATGTTCATTGTTCCCACCACTATATAAATGATCGAAAATTGTTTTAAAATCCCTTGTAGTATATTTAATAGGTTACCGGTAGGCGAAGTATAGTAATTCATTAGGTGTACTATGGGAATATGTTATGCCTTACAAGGAGTAGGGTGTGACACCTTTTCCAAGTATAGACTTTGGGATAAACTAATTATTCTTTTCACTCTATCTGTATAGATGTGAATTCCAAGAATATAGGTTGCCTCCCCTAAGTCTTTCATGGAGAATGTATTTGAGAGCCATACCTTCTGATTGTCAACATACTGATGTCATTACCCATCAACAAAATTTCATCCACATATAAGACAAGGAAAGTGACAGCATTATCACTAACCTTCTTTTATACGCATGGTTCATCCTCGTTTTTGATAAAACCAAATGACTTAATGGCTTTAACAAAATGAATGTTCCAACTCCTTGAAGCTTGTTTTAACCCATAAATGGATTGCTTTGGCTTGCATACTTTGGAACCATCTTGGGATTCAAAACCCCTAAGTTGTTCCATAAAAATGTTTTTTTCAATGTATCCATTGAGAAAAGCTATTTTGACATCCATCTACCAAATCTCATAATCATAGTATGCAGCTTTTGCTAATAGAATCCTATTTGATTTAAGCATGGTAGCAGGCGAGAAAGTCTTCTCATAGTCAATTCCTTACCTTTGGCGAAACCCTTTCACTACTAGCCTTGCTTTATAGGTTTCTACCTTTCCATCAGAACCAATTTTCTTCTTGAAAACCCATTTATTCCCTATAGGTACAATACTTTCAGGTGAGTCAACAAGATCCCAAACTTGATTCCTATACATGGAATCAATTTTGGATTTCATAGCTTCAATCCATTTTAAAGAGTATATATCTGATATAGCTTCTTCATAGGTAAGTGGATCATCTCCATGATTTACTTCTTCATGAGTAAACAACTCTTGTTCATCTTCATGAAGGAAACCATATCTCACTAGCTGGTGAGATATCCTAGTTGATCTGCGAGGAATTGCAACACCTCTATTTGCATAGCCTGGTATATTTCACTATTCCGGTGACCGGTGTCGGTCTGGATAATTAAGGGGATTAGAACTATATCTAAGACAACTAGATAAGCCCTGAATACAAATAATTAGTAATTGTCAATTAGTTAAGTATAAATAAGAAAAACAGTACATAAGAAGTTAAATGAGCCGGGAGTCACAGCGATGGGTGACCTTTTCAGGAAGTGACTGCGAGGTCAGTCTTAACTTGAATTTCGAACTGTAAAATGTGACGCCGCAATCCTTAGGACTATTGCGAACATAGTGGAAAAGAGAAAATCACGAAAAAGAATTATTAAGCCAGTCAAATAATTAGGTTAGAGATCCGGAAGAAATATTAAATTATTTACAAACCGAATTGAACCAGTGAGGAACAATTTGGTCAATTTACCCCTAAAGCTGACTCCTAACCTAACTATCCAATAAAATTTGAGAAATGAAAATTTTGAAATATAAAATTAAATTAAAGAAGTATGAAAAAAACAAGAGAAAAAGAAAAGAAAATAAAATAAATTAATGACCTCATCAATATGACATCATGCATGACTTCATTTTTAATTTTAATTTAATTACTTAATTTGAGTAAGTCAAATTAAGAGATAAATACACAAAAAGAAAAGAAAAAATTAGTCATCTTCCATTTTTTACTTTCCCGTCCACACACACACACACTCTCTCTCTCTCAAAGCTCTCTCACCCTTAAAACTCCATTAAAGCTCATTTTGAGCTTGATCAAACCCTAAATCCTACCATAAAATCTTGAATTTCTATCATTAAACCTTGTATTCAAACCTTGATAAAGAGCTTGACAACAAAAAGAAAAAGAAAGGAGGAAGTTTTGAAGAGGTGAAAAATTCCAAGTAAGTTTAGTTTGATTTCTCTTTTGTATCTTTATATTTATACTTAGGGAACTTGATTGAGTGATGATTTGTTGAAAAATGAAACAAAATGATATGTTAAAGGACTATATAAGTTTTGGCCAGCAGTTTGTAGGGTTGAGAATGAATGAATTTGATGCATTTGAATGGTTGTTTAAGTTGAATTATGTGTGTAGACAATGGATAGATGTTTAGAATGCATTAGGTTTGAATTTTATGAAAATTAGGGTTTTGGCACCTAGGGTTTGGGAGACAAAATTTGGAGAAATGGTCAAATGGTGTGTTTGACCTTTTTTGAATTGAAAATGGTCATATGTGACCAATTGTGGTGTGTAGGAAGTGTTGAAATTGAGTTTAAATTTGGATTAGTTATAGGCATTACTGTTTGTAGGACCAAGGTCCATTTGAGGACCAAAGCGAAAATTTACCAACCCAGTTGTGTGAGGCCAATTGGGAATGATAAACACAAAATGACACATTTTTCATTCAGGAATCATGCCCAAAAAGTGACCATAGCATAGTGAACAAATTGACCAGATCTGGAAATTGGTGTTCTAACCTGTACAAAAATGACCAAATAAACAATGTTTGTTCATTTAGCTATATCTTGGATTAGGCAGGTCCAAATGACCTGAAATTATACTAGTGGAAAGATGAGATATAGACCTAAAACTTTCATGCGGAACACAAATCCAAATTATGCACTTAACCAAGTCATTTAGCCACCCAAAATTAGTGACCTAAAACTGTCAGAACCCATAATTTGCCCAAAAAACTTGGGTTAGGTCAATTCGGCAGCCATAATTCAAATGGATATAACTTGAGCTAAAAAACTCCAATTGGAGTGATTCAAAAAGGAGAATAAATTTAAGACAATAAGGAACAATTTCTATCAAGAAAACTTGGCCAAATTCTAACAGCAACATGAGCAATGGAACAGTATAAAATAGGACACCAAAACTGAAAATTTGCAATTTTGCCTAAAAGACCTAAGTTTTGAGAGAACAACCAAAACCAACAAGTTAGGTAACCAAAATGTGGTATGTTGGTATAATTGGAGTTCCCATACCTTTTAAGTATTAGAAAGTCAACAAATTGACTTGAATAGTGTCATGAATATTAACCCCAAAATATAAATTTTAAAGAACATCAAGTTTAGAATATTAAATCTAGGTATAAATAGATTTGATTTTATTTTTGGACTTATAATAAGTTGTGATACTGAAACACTGTGAAATTGTGTGTTTCAGTTGAAAAGAATACTGGGAAAGAACCCAAAACATCGAGTTAAGGCCAATAGGCGACTCGCATCAGGTTTGTGCATCAGGTTTGTGCACAAAAATTTTAAAATTATAGTTTTCACAATGAAAATTGATTTGTTATACATTGTGAATGTGTTTTATTCATTATGAATTTTGAGAATGTTGTGTTGCCTATTTTACAATGGAAATTTGAAATGAAAATTATTTATTGATTTGTATGAAATATTTGAACAATATGGTTGTGAATTTGGTTATGGCGTTGGAAATTTTATTTGAGAATTTGTGTGTTGCCTACTTTGGAAGTGGAGATTTGAAATGAAGTTTGTTTAATTGTTGTATCAATTATAATTGAACATCATAGTTTTAAATTGTTTTGATTCACACTTGGCATGGCAGTCCTTTATTATGTTCCTCCTCTATTTATGGGGTGAGTTTGACTATATTCCTCCCTCTTTGGTTTCCCAGTCAGGAGGTGAGTTTGGATGAGTACTCATTATCTAGCTAGTCACCTCTTTCATTGATTTTGATTAGTGGGGTGAGTTTGCCTTGTCGTGGTGTACAACACGACATGTTGGAAATTTTGTGTCATGGCCTAAGTTCTGTTATTGATTGGCAACACTATGATTATTAAATTGTTTGATCAAATTTGTGTTATATTAAGCTTTGAAAATTATGAATTTCTATAATTGTGATTTGAAAAATTGTGAAATGTGATTGTGAGATTTTTGAATTATGAATTGTTCATAAATGTTTTATATTATGCATTTTGTATTTTATTGTACACCACTGAGTATTTTTATACACAGCGATGGCTTTCTTTGTTGTTGCAGATAGAGATAAGGAAAAAATAGTATAGTGAGCTACTGATTTTTTTGGGACTACACGGAGGCTTTTGTACGGGTATTTAGTTATACCCTTGTAGTTTATTTTGATGTAAATAGTTTAATCTCATATGTATTAATGAAAAGTTGAGCGGTTGTGCAGTAAATTGTAATAATGTTATTTTGGATTTTCTTTTTGTAAATTAATATCTGTATTTGTAAATTAAGTATTATATGCAATGTGAATAAATTTGTGAAGTATTTTGAGATGACAAATTTTTTGTTGAGTTGTGAAATTGAATTGAATTGTGTTGACATTAAATTGTTTTGGGTTAGGAGTTGTGGAACAATTATTGGAAGTGTTTTTTTTTAGGTATATGAAGAACTGTTTTCTCCAAATACAGACGACATTCTACCGAAATTTTTATAAAATTTGCGAAAAAATAAATATGGACAAAAATCTTAACTAGTTTTCAAACTTCAATTAAATGTTTTTAATTTTTACCAAATGCTCACCACTTCCAAAAAGTAAGAAAATGGTTTTAAAATCCCTTGTAGGGTACTTAATGAGTTATCGGTAGGTGAAGTTTGGTAGTTCATTAGGTATTCTACGGGATCATGTTATGTCTTATAGAGGGGAAAGGTGTGACAGGAATTACTGTAGATGTTTCATCAATAGGTGTAGGTTGACTAGATGGGTCTATATCCATTTGATATGTTGGTTGGTCAGAATTCTCCAATTCTAACTCGATTTCCCTTCCTTTGCCTCCTTCTTGAATAAACTGTTGTACAAGAAAAATGGCATTTCTACTTACCACAACCTTTTATGATGTAGGCAAATAAAAATAATATCCAAAACTCTCTTTTGGATATCTAACAAATCATCCCTTTTCTGATTTGGTTTCCAATTTATCAGTGTTTAGCTTTTTGATATAAGTTAGACAACCCCAAATCTTAACATGCTTAAGATTTGGTTTTCTTCCATGCCATATCTCATAAGGTGTGGAAGAAACTAATTTTGATGGAATCCTATTCAGAATATGTAATGTAGATTCTAATGCAAATCCCCAAAAGGAGATTGGCATATTAATATAGCTCATCATACTACGTACCATATCTAATAAGGTACGATTTCTCCTTTCAGATTGTAATTCCCCCTCACTAATCTACAGTGTAGCCGAGTAAGGCGTGCCACACGATGTGCCGAAGCACCTGATCTTATCTTATTTCATTTAAGTTCTTGATTTATTTATTCAAAAACTTTAGTTTATCTAAGGTTTAGGCACTAATGTTGTTTATTAAATCTGACTATTGTAGTAAATATCACATATTCTCCATATTCCCAATTTCAATCTCATTAATATTCAGAATCAACTAATATATCAAAATATTCAATTCCATTAAGTAACATAATTTGCCAACTAATTACACAAGTTCACATTATACAAATAAAGAAAGAAATAAATCATAATTCAGATAATCAGGAATCAATTTAATTTGGTATGGTATTTCTAGCATCAACTACCTTATATACTAGTTTGTTCCTCTTTGGAAGTGCTTAGTTTATAACCTTTCAGTAAATATACTTAGTACACAAATTATTCTAACTATATTGTATTTTAAGTCTCTACGGTTCTACAAATTATATTTTTGTTATGTTTCTATTGCTAATCTCTTTTATTCATTTCATTCAATACTTAATTTAATTGCACTGAAATTTCATTATACTTAACTTAACTTAACTACCTGAATGAAATAACGTTTTAATTGACTGCCCGTGTAGCCTATACAATTGACCAGACTGGATAAATGGTTAAAATAGTACTGGGTACCTAGTACCTTGGGCTATCACACTATCGATCACAAAGTATCTCCAGGTGTGCAAACAGTAGGGCTAAGAAGCCATGTAATCAATCAGTAAGGCAAAAGCTGAGTATCATAACATAATCCGTATAGCCATAGGCTATTAAAATTCGTACAGCTGTCAGTACCTATTGGCATGCCAACCAATCCAAACTAGTCAACTAGGCAATACTAGGGCATTTACAAGCTTAAACATTTAATTCTTTATTTTTAGGGTTTATAGGCCATTACGCCTTTCACTGGTCAACAAAAATGTTGACCCTTTTTATACATCATGGATAGGTTGATTCTAGCATCAACATGTCACAATTTGCATTTCAATATGCTGCCAATATAGTGCAATTTATAATTCTCACAAGTTGACATTTATTGTCAAATTATTTATAGGCTTCATTGCATATTATTGTCAATTTTGATTTTAGTGTCTTTGATTAGTCTAGCTAATGTCCTATTTCAATTGATTTTTAGCTTCTGGTCAAAGAAGCAAATTTGTAGCTCTATGTCTTATTGAACTTTGGGCACAGATTTCAGGTCATTCTGAGTTGTTTAGACCAAGATATGGTCAATTTACTAAATCTGGACAAATTGTATTTTCAATGCAAGTTTAGTTCCCTTTTTTTTAGGTCAAATTCCATTCTGGCAGATTTAGTACCCTGACTTGGGCAAGCAATTTGACTTGGTTCTGGTCGTTTATGGGCTTTCATGTCTTCATAAGAGTTGTAGCTCTATGTCTAATCTTTCCATTGATATAAATTTTAGGTCATTTGAATCTATTTTGAGTGAGTTATGGTCAAATGAGTGACTACTGTTCATATGGTTGAATTCTGGGTTGCAATGGTTCTGGACAATTTTGATACCTCAACTTGTGCAAGCTATTTGACTTAGTAAATGAAATTTCTGGGTTCTATAATCCTCACCAAAATTATAGGCCTATGTCTAAGCTTTCCATCGGTATAAATTGCAGGTCATTTAGAGTTTTGTAGACCAAGATATGGTCATTTTACTATGGCTGGTCAAGTTGCACTTATATTGCATAATTAAGTCATTTTTAAGTCAAAGTCAATTCGGCCAGTTTTTGTAACCCAAATTGGGCAATCAATTTGACTTGCTTAATGGCATTTCTGGGCTTGGTGGTCTTTATCCAAGTTGTAGCCCTGTGTCTAAGCTTTCCAATGATCTAAATTTTAGGTCATTTGGACCTGTTTTGAGTGAGTTATGGCCAAAATACTGCCTACTGCTCATATGGTTAAAAATTCTGGGTTTCAAGTTACCAATCCAGATTAGGTCACTAAATTGGTCTTTTTCTAAACAAAATTTTAGAAATATTTCTGCATGAAAGTTGGCCTATTTTATGTCTAGTTTTGCCTCCAATTGGCCTCATACCAATTGGGGTCACAATTTTGCACTTATAGCTCAATTTATCTACTGCCAACAACAACACAACCTGCACATGAAAAATACACTTCCAATTTGGCAATTCTCCTCCTCCCAATGCTATGATATTGCATTCATGGCACTTCTATCCCATTCATCACAACTCAATTATGTCAATTTGGGCAAAATACACAAGTATTCAATGCACATATTACTACCCTAATTCGCCAAATTAAATTCAACACAATATATACATGTGTTCACTTAATTTTTACTATATACAATTCCAACACTACTTCACATATACTGTCCTTAAACCATAATTACCATAATTCATCAATTTAATTCATGAAATCAAGCACCAATCCATGAGTTCAAGGCTGCCAAAAATGACAGTTTGCTAAAGTCTCTAAATTTCTTTCCAAAACCCCTAAATTCAATACTTACTTATACATACATGGGAATTAATTGGCTAGGACTTTAATTTAACTCAATCAACACTAATTCCCATCAATTTAATGTAAAAAAAAATTCAAAGAACAAGAGCTCCCATGGCTGCCAAAAATTGTACACATCAATAACTCATCAAAACCTTCAAATTTCTTCACCATTCAACTCATCTCAACCTTAAAACAAAGTTTAAGGAAGCAAGGAATGAAAAACTAGCACTAACCTTGTTTTGAAGCTTGCTAAACCTTGATATTTTCTTTCGTTTTTGCTGCCTACTTACTGCCCATGATGTGTAGACTAACTTTAATGAAGAACTCTTGAAGAAATGGTGGCTTGATGATGAGTGCATGAAGCTTGGTAGAGCTTTGGCTATGGAGGAACAATGGTAGAATTGGAATTTGGCAATGTGAAGGGAGGTTAAAGATAAAGTGCAATCTGGCCACTTTGGGTTTATATAGGTCTACTTAATCATGGTTAGTGGAGCACTAACCTTGGTTAATAAATTAATTAATTCCAAAGTTCCTTAATTTGCATTTATTCCACAATCCTTCCACTATTTACATTATGTATCACATTTCTTATTTTTCATGACATTTTCAAAGTTTAATACTACTTATTTTTAATGGACATTTAGGTCAAAAGTCCACTTTAGGTGTCGAATGACCAAAATGCCCCTCTTCGGGTTGCATTTTGAATTTTTTGGTGCTACCGATTAACTCCTTGACCCTCCTATTTCTTTAATTTTCGTTTTTGTTTATATTGACTCACTAAATTTTCTTTGATATTTCTAATGTCAATTACACCTCAGTAGACCTTTAATTATATCCCGAAAATATTTCTCAGGATTCCCCGTAGTCCAGGGCTAGTCAACTGTCCTCACTATAACTTCTCGGTGCGGTCACCCATCGCTACGGGTTCAGTTCGTTTAACTTAGACACATTTTATCTCTTTTATCTTTCCTTAGTTTTTCTCATTACATATTTCATTATTTTATACTTCCTCACTGTCATTATAGTGTAGTTCCAAACATTTTGACTTTTCGAGGCAGACATTAGCTGTCGGAACAGTGAAACATACAGACTATGTAAAGTGAGGATGTTACACAGATACACCATTCAACTATGGCATTCCTGGAGGAGTTAGCTGGGAAACAATGCCATGCTCTTTTAAGTATTCATCAAATTCAGTACTCAAGTATTCACCTCCACGATCTGATCAAAGAGCTTTAATACTTTTTCTTGTTTGATTTTCTACTTCAGATTTAAATTCTTTGAACTTTTTAAAGGATTTATGTTTGTATTTCATCAAATACAAATACCCAAACCTTGATTTATCATCAGTAAAGGTAATAAAGTAATGAAAACCACCTCTATCCATTTCCTTAAATGGACCACATACATCACTATGTATTAGCTCCAAAATATTTTTAGCTCTTAGTCCTTATCCAATAAAGGGTGTTCTAGTCATTTTTCCCTGAAGGCAGGATTCACAAGTTGGAGTAGGTTTAGAATCCAATGAGGATAAAATCCCCATTTTCTCCAATTTTGCAATTCTATCTTCTACAACATGACCTAATCTTAAGTGCCAAATATATTTTGAATTTGAGTTGATTTTCACCATGGCATTGCATTTTTTTAGATTGCTTGCATTCATTTTGTGTTTATCATTATTATCCAAATAGTAAAGAGCATCATGCATATATCCTGAGCTAACATATTTATTTCCAAAATAAATATTACAAACATCATCTGTGAACTGAAATTCATAGCCATTTCTAGTCAAACTAGATATAGAAATGATGTTCTTAAAAGCATCAGGCACATATAAAATATTATTCAAACACAAAACATGTTCACACATGTAAAAAGATTTAGATCCTATGGCTAAAGCTTCAATAGTTGAGCTATCGTCAATCTGGAGTCTAACATCTTGAGCATGCAAGCTGCTACTGTTTACTAGTTCCTAAATATTATAAGAAATGTGAGAACTGGCACCAGTATCTAAAACCCAAGCTGTAGATGAACTATGAGCACTATCAACATCTAAATAACAAGATATAGATATACCTTCTGAAGGTGTATCCTTCTTGTCCTTTAAAGAAGCAAGATACTCTAGGCAGTTCCTTTTCCAGTGCCCATCCTTCTGGCAGTGGAAACACTTTCCTTTGCCTCCATCAGCTTTGGTCTTCCCTTTCTGTTTGGCTATCTTCTTAGAAGGTCTAGGAACTTAAGGTTTCTTTTTCTTATTGCCCTTCTTCTTGTTGGACTTTCCAGCAGAAGAAGATGCAATCAAAGCTACCTCTTTTTCTTTATTGCCCTACATATTCTTTTGTGCAATAACAAGCATGTCAAGTAAACCAGCCAAAGTGTATTCCTGCTTAGTCATATGGAAATTTATCACAAAATTCCCAAATAACTTAGGTAGGGACTGAAGGATCAAATCCGTCTGCAGTTGGAAATCCATGTTAAAGTCAAGATGTTCCAGCTGCTCTATAAGCCGAATCATCTTGTGGACATGATCCCTAATATTATGTCCCTCAGACATTGTCATTTGAAATGGCTGCCTAGATATCTCATACCTAGCATTCCTGCTATGCTCACCATACAACTCTTGTAGGTGAAGGAGATCTCACTTGTATATTGCATATTTTTATGTTGCTTCTGTAACTCATTACTCATAAAAGCAAGCATGTAACACTTGGCTCTCATATCATGCTCCTTCCACTTGTCCAAAGTATCATGTTCCTCTTGAGTGGCCTCTGGAGGTAAGGGACCAGGAACTTTTAAGTCTAGAACATATCCAATACATTCTAAGTTCAGGACAAGTTTTAAATTTCTTAGCCAATCAGAAAGATTAGGTCTTGTTAACCTATTATGATCAAGTATGCTCGCAAGGATATTGGATGCTGGTGGTTGTTGTGTGCTTATTATTATCAGAAGAATAACTACAGAAAATAACTAGATTAATTAGTAAATGTATCAAGTAATTAACTAAAATGATTATGGTCTTTTAATCAAATTGGTCCTCCCACTAACTTAGCAAATCCTATAGTTCCAAAGTAGGGAACAGAAATCCTAGTTGGATGGATTTCTAGTGGGTGATTGAATTCTTATAATCTTATTGATCATCCTCAAGCACATCCATTATTGGAATTACAATAAACTATAAGTGAGCAACTCCTTGCCCATCACATCTCATGTGAGGTTCAATCCTTTACCTAGCCCTTAATGCTCAAAATTTCAGGCACATCCATTATTGACTTATCTTGCATTAGTTAAGTTGATCCCATTGAGCCAGTAAACATGCAAATAATTTTAATGTCCTTAGGCACACCCATTATTGGCCACCAAACCATTTACATATTTACAATATCTCATGATTAACAATTATTCTTAAGAAAATCTCTTAAATTAATTGCATCATATGCAAATATTTAAAATTTCTTAAAATAATTGCCTCAATGGAGGGCTCATGATATAATTACCTTAACTATAGCATTTCCAACTTAATCATTTGTTTGGAAGATTTAGTGGTCGACTTAATGACTATTATGGTCTCACTTTGCACATTATCTAATTAGCATGCATATATCATATACTTGCATACATTCCTCTACATCTCATGCATACATGGATAAACATATAAAATGGTATGATCATGAACTTTCTAAGGGATTCAATTCTGAGCCACCAAGAATTGAATCAGGGCATTCCTAGGTACATTTCATTCATTCATATAGTTGCTAAAGGAGTACATAAACAATACTTGATATTGAATTCCTCCCACTGGTCCCACCAATACTCTTGACCTCATTGATCTTCTTGTAATCTGATTACATTATAATCTTTGGTATACCAAGGCGAATTTACAAGATCATGGACTTTAAAGTCCTCAAATAAATGAAATTACAACCCAAAATATTACAACACTTATAATACATGCCACCAAAAATAAAATTAATTATTTTACAACCTAAAGAAAAATAAAAGAAATAAATCCAATCACATTGGTATTTTATTGTCCATGATTATCTATCATGCATATTACCATTTAACAATTAAATAAAACATACATAATAAAATTAAATTGAATATCTCATATTTAACTAAAAAATTAATATTTGAATCTCATTCAAACAATTGAATCAAAATTTAATTGTGATTAAAATTCTTAATTAAACAATTTAATTAAGCATGGGCCTAATTATGGGCCTTAGATCATACAACAATTGCATGATTGAGCCCATAACCAAATGCACCATTGGAAGGCCCAAAAGCAAGCGCACCATTGGAGCTCATAACCATGCCGCCACCATTGATGATTCCAACCAGCTATTAATCAATCAATTTTTCATCAAATCACACTATTAAATCTCATATCAAACAATATAAATGGCAAATATAGTGGCTCTGATGCAGTTGAAGGAAGCGAAGCATGTAAATTTTAGATTAGAGCATTGAATTTCAAAAAATTCTTCTAGAGTTTCATGCATCATGCAACATCCATTATGTGCCTAATTAATCTCAATGCTTAATTGCATATTAAAACACTTTTAATATGTATTAGGATCTATGTTTTCCATTTAAGATTTTTGAATTAACAAATTAATTCAATGGAACTCTCGTTTGAAAGAAGAAAATGTGCACTAACCTTTTGATGCACAAGTGATGTAATTGCCATCTTTAGGAAGCACCTAGGACTATAATTGTTGTCTCTCTAGCTTGTCCACACCAAGATCACCAATGGGCAGCCCCTAAATCAACTTCTCAAGCCTTGCCAACAAATTGTAATTTAGGTTTTTGCCTTTAGAGAGGTTATAGATGTGTATAGGACACTAGAAACAATTTCTAGCAATTTTAATTCAAAGAAAACAATTAATTTCTTTTTGAATTGATGAGAAAAGATGAAGAGAGGAGAGGGAGCTAAAGGTGGTGCCACCTATAGACAAAGAAAAAGAATGAGTTTTATTTTTCTTTCTTTTCCCTTTATAATTAGGTCATCACTTAAAACCCTTGCCACATGTCATCACCACATTGCATCTTAACTTTAATTGATTTAATCATATTAAGTCAAGTGTCAAAGTTAGACTTAATCTTGACTTTGATCATCTTACATGATTGGAAGACAAATGGCAAGCTTATATGGTGCCATGTGTCACCATCTCATGGTGCCATATGTCACCCTGTGAAATGACCAAATTACCCTTATGTTTTAATTTTGAGTTCTCAACCCAAAATCATTATTTCTCCTCTTCTAATCAATTTATATCAAATATAAATTAATTAATTAATCTCTATTAATTAATTTCTCATAATTAAATTCATATTTAAACACTTTAAATATAAATTTAATTTGTACTATACATCCAATAACCTAGATTTGGTTTGAAGCCATGCTAGGGACTTTGCAATTTTATTGCAAACTAAACCTATTTAATTAATCAATTAAACTCTTTAATTAATCAATTAAATCACATTTAACTTAGTAATTAACTTGTGTATATGTATGACAAACTAGTGAAGGAACAGAAGCGTGAAAAACACAAGTTTATACCATTGAATTCAAAAATTTTCACCTAGGGTCACATGCATCATGCAAGATTTATTTTTATCTATTTGATTTCAATAATAAACAACATATTAAAACTCTTTTAATATGTTTTGGATCTGTATTTGCCATTTAATATTTTAAAATTAATCAGATTAATTTTAGAACCTAGATTAAATCAAGAACGATTACACTAACCTCTTGATGCCTTTGCGATGTCTGCGCCTTTGAGATTCATCTTGAGGACACGGATGTTGTCCCTCTAGCTTTTCCACACCAAGAACACCTATGGCAGCCCTTGAATAGCTTCTAAAGCTTTTTCTATTAATTAGAAAATCAAGTTACGCCTTTTAAGAGATTAAAGATGTAAACAGGACACTAGAAACAATTTCTAGTGTTCTTAATTCAAGAGATTGATGGCTAATCTCTTTGAATTGATAAGAGATGAAGAAGAAGAGATAAAAACCCTCAAAGTGGCGTGACAAAGGAGTGTGGCTGCTGGTTATGTTTTATTTTCTCATAACAACACTTAAATAGCTAGGTTAACACATTAAACCCTTGCCACATGTCACCCTTTGATTAGCTCTAGGTTTAAGTGACCCAATCACATTGTGCCAAGTGTCAAACCTATATGTAATCTTAATTTTAATCATCTTACATGATTAAAAAACATTTGGCAAGCTTATGTGTTATGCCATGTGTCACCATCTCATGGTGCCACGTGTCACACTGCAAAATGACCAAAATGCCCCTGTGTCTTAATTTTGAGTTCTTAACCCAAAATAATTATTTTCTTCTTCTAATTAATTTATATCAAATATAAATTAATTAATTAATCTCTATTAATTAATTTCTCATTAATTAAATTCATATTTAAACACTTTAAATATAAATTTAACTTATATTGTACATCCAATAATCTAGGTTTGATTTCAAGTCATGCTAGGGACTTTGCAAACTAATTGCAAACCAAACCTATTTAATTAATCAATTAAACTCTTTAATTAATTAATTAAATCATATTTAATTAGGTGATAACTTGTGTATGTGTGTGACTTACTAGGCTCATCACTAATTGACAATGAGACATGATATCAACTCTTAATATCATCAGAACTCTTTCTTACCATAAATGATTTCTCTAAATCATTTTATGAACCTCATAGACCATGGTTAACACCTAGCATAGCATGCCATAGCCACCCAATTAGTAATAAGGTTTACCTTAAATGAACCTATAATCATATGTTACCATGCACTAGAATCTCTCATTACAAAATCCCAACTCAAATTGGAGTCATGGTTTATGTCAAACTCCATTTGCTATGAATATTATGTTCTCTTTTAATTTCAGTTCTTGATTAAAAGATTTTCTCATCGAAACTCTTTTGAATAAATCTATCTGTCTAGCCAGAACTTGAAACATCAAGAACAATTAAATGAACATAGGATTTTATCTCTATTTACTTAGAGAGCAGATTCCATCTTGATCAACACCTACCTCCATATATAACTAGTAGAGCCAACACATGCCCATATACCCATACACGGTACAAGTCTGAAAGCGATATCAAACTCAAACTACCTATATACAAGATAACTATGCTATCTAGGTCTAAAGATTACATGCCTTGATATGATTTATGACAAAACATTGACAAGAGTAAACTCCATGTGCTTGTCATAAGTGTCCTTTAGTTCGACCTACTTATCATTTATAAGTGCCTATCATGTTTGTTATATGGCATGAGACTCACCATTCCATCTTATTTATATCTCATATAAATAACTTGGGAACAAACATGAATACAATCTTTCTGGATAAGTCATGTCCTTATTATGAAGTATCCTCGATTGTGAACCTATTTATGATACTTTGTGCTAGAAATATTGTCACTCATATTCTTAACAACTTAAGAATAATATTTCTAACAAAATATCAATGGACCTTTTCTATTACACATAAATATATTATGTAAACGGAAAAGTGGAAATGCCTTTTATTAATAAAAATATATACAAGATACATACTAAATGATATGCTCTAGGGCATACTACTAACAATCTCCCACTAGCACTAGAGCCATTCATTACAATACCTTAGACCCATCTTCTCAAGATGTCAGTCTATCTGAGCTTGTCACAAAGGCTTAGTGCATGGATCAATTGAATTTTTTCAGCTGATGTTATTTTTCTGCATGGCTATATCGCCTTTGCCCAACTATATGTCTGATAATGTGGTAGTGCCTTTCTATGTGTTTGGATTTTGGGTGAGACCTTAGTTCCTTAGCCTGTATGACTACTCCATTGTTGTCACAGTGTAATGGAACTGCTGACTCAATGGAAGGAACTACTGTAAGTTCTGTCACGAACTTTTTTTTATCCAAACAGCTTCCTTTGCAGCATCTGATGCAGCAATATACTCAACCTCTGTAGTGGAATCTGCAGTCGTGCTCTGTTTGGAACTCTTCCAATTGACTGCACCTCCATTACAAATGAACACATATCCAGAGGTAGACTTTCTATCATCGATATCTGATTGGAAATCATAATCAGTATAACCATCCAATTGCAAGTCTCCACCTCCATAAATCAAGAATAAATCCTTAGTTCTTCTCAAGTACTTAAGAATATTCTTGTGACTATCGATGTTCCAAACACGAATGGATTGATACCTGCTAGTCAAACTAACAGCATATGCGATATCCGGCCTAGTACACAACATTGCATACATTAAACTTCCAATAACCGAAGCACATGGAATCCTAGCCATCTTATCTCTTTCTTCAGGTGTCTTTGGAGACATCTCTTTAGAAAGATGGATACCATGTCTCACTGGTAACAATCCTCTCTTGGAATCAAGCATGTTAAACCTCTTTAACACCTTTTCCAAGTATAGAATTTGGGATAAACCAATTATTATTTTCGCTCTATCTCTATAGATCAGAACTCCAATAATATAGGCTGCCTCCATAAGTCTTTAATGGAGAATGTATTTGTAAAACATAAATTTATAGTCGTCAACAAAACTGTGTCTTTACCCATCAACAGTATGTCATCCACATATAAGACAAGGAAAGTGATAGCACTGTCACTAACCTTCTTATATACACATGGCTCATCCTCATTTTTGATAAAACCAAAGGATTTAATGGCTTCACCAAAACGGATGTTCCAACTCGTCGAAGCTTGTTTCAACCCATAAATGGATCGCTTTAGCTTGCATACCTTGGAACCATCTTGGGATTCAAATCCCCTAGGTTGTTCCATGAAAATGTTTTCTTCAATGTATCCATTGAGAAAGGCGATTTTGACATCCATCTGCCAAATCTCATAATCATAGTATGCAGCTATTGCTAATAAAATCCTAATTGATTTAAGCATGGCAACAGGCGAGAAAGTCTCCTCATAGTCGATTCCTTGCCTTTGGCGAAACCCTTTCGCTACTAGCCTTGCCTTATAGGTCTCTACCTTTCCATCAGAACCAATTTTCTTCTTGAAAACCCATTTGTTCCCTATAGGTACAATACCTTCAGGTGGGTCAACAAGATCCCAAACTTGATTCTTATACATGGAATCAATCTCAGATTTCATAGCATCAATCCATTTTGAAGAGTCTATATCTGATATAGCTTCTTCATAGGTAAGTGGATCATCTCCATGATCTACTTCTTCATGAGTAGACAACTCTTGTTCTTCTTCATGAAGAAAACCATATCTCACTGGTGGGTGAGATACCCTGGTTGTTCTACGAGGAACAGCTATAGATGTTTCATCAACGGGTATAGGTTGACTAGATGGATCTATATCCATCTGATATGTTGGTTGGTCAGAATTCTCCAATTCTAACTCTATTTGCCTTCCTTTGCCTCCTTCTTGAACAAACTGTTGTTCAAGAAATGTGGCCACAACCTTTTGTGAAGTAGGCAAATAAAAATAATATCCAAAACTATCTTTTGGATAACCAACAAATCGACCCTTTTCTGATTTGGTCTCCAATTTATCAGTGTTCAGCTTTTTTATATAAGCTGGACAACCCCAAATCTTAACATGCTTAAGACTTGGTTTTCTTCCATGCCATATCTCATAAGGTGTGGAAGAAACTGATTTTGATGGAATCCTATTCAGAATATACAAAGCTGATTCTAATGCAAATCCCCAAAAGGAGATTGGCATATCAGTATAGCTCATTATACTACGTACCATATCCAATAGGGTACGATTTCTCCTTTCAGATACACCATTCAGTTGCGATGTTCCTGGAGGAGTCAGCTAAGAAACAATGCCATGCTTTCTCAAGTATTCATCAAATTCAGTACTCAAATATTCACCTCCATGATCTGATCGAAGAGCTTTAATACTCTTTCCTGTTTGATTTTCTACTTCAGATTTAAATTCTTTGAACTTTTCAAAAGATTCATGTTTGTATTTCATCAAATACAAATACCCAAACCTTGATTTATCATCAGTAAAGGTAATAAAATAATGAAAGCCCCCTCTAGCCATTTCTTTAAATGGACCACATACATCACTATGTATTAGCTCCAAAATATTTTGACTCTTAGCCTGTCCAACAAAGGGTGATCTAGTCATTTTGCCTGAAGGCAAGATTCACAAGTTGGAGTAGGCTCGAGTCCAATAAGGATAGAATCCCCATTTTCTCCATTTTTGTAATCCTATCTTGTGCTTCATGAAATAACCTTAAGTGCCAAATATATTTTGAACTTGAGTTGTTTTTCACCACGGCATTGCTTTCATTTAGATTGCTATACTCTGGCCAGTGGAAACACTTTCTTACTGGTAATGGAAACACTTTCTTATTGGCAATGGAAACACTTTCCTATTGGCAGTGGAAACACTTTCCTTTGCCTTCATCAGCTTTAGTCTTCCTTTTCTGTTTAGCTATTTTCTTAGAAGGACCAGGAATCTGAGGTTTCTTTTTCTTATTGCCCTTCTTGTTGGACTTTCCAGTGAAGAAGATGCAACCAAAGCTACCTCTTTTCCTTTATTGCCTGGCATATTCTTTTGGGCAATAACCAGCATGTTGAGTAAACCAGCTAAGGTGCATTCCTATTTAGTCATATGGAAATTTGTCACAAAATTCCCAAAAGTCTCAGGAAGGGACTGAAGGATCAAATCCGTCTGTAGTTGGAAATCCATGTTGAAGTCAAGATGTTCCAACTGCTCAATCAGCCGAATCATCTTGTGGACATGATCCCTAACATTCTGTCCCTCAGACATCCTCATACGGAATAGTTGTCTAGATATCTCATACCTAGCATTCCTGTTGTGCTCACCATACAACTCTTGTAGGTGAAGGAGGATCTCACTCGCACTCTGCATGTTCTCATGTTGCTTCTGTAACTCATTACTCATGGAAGCAAGCATGTAACACTTAGCTCTCATATCATGCTCCTTCCACTTGTCCAAAGTATCATGTTCCTCTTATGGGGCCTCTGGAGGTAAGGGACCAGGAACATTTGAATCTAGAACATATCGTATATGTTCAAGGTTCAGGACAAGCTTCAAATTTCTTAGCCAATCAGACAGATTTGGTCATGTCAACCTATTGTAATCAAGTATGCTCGCAAGGATATTGGATGGTGGTGGTTGTTTTGTGCTCATTTTTATCAGAAAATTAAGCTATGAGAAAATAACTTGATTAATTAGTAAATGTATCGTGTAATTAACCAAAATGATTATGGTCTTTTAATCAAATTGGTCCTCCCACTAACTTAGCGAATCCTACACTTCCAAACTAGAAAACGGAAATCCTAGTTGGATAGATTTCTAGTGGGTAATTGAATTCTTATAATTCTATTGATCATCCTCAGGTACATCCATTATTGGAATTACAATAAACTATAAGTGAGCAACTCCTTGCCCATCACATCTCATGTGAGGTTCAATCCTTTACCTAGCCCCTAATGCTCAAAATCTCAGGTACATCCATTATTGACTTATCTTGTATTAGTTAAGTTGATCCCATTGAGCCAGTAATTATGTAAATAATTTTAATGTCCTTAGGTACATCCAATATTGGCCACCAAACCATTTACATATTTACAACATCTCATGCTTAACAATTATTTTTAAGAAAATCTCTTAAATTAATTGCATCGTATGCAACTATTTAAAATTTCTTAAAATAATTGCCCCAATGGAGGGCCTATGTTATAATTACTTTAATTATAGCATTTCCAACTTAATCATTTGTTTGGAAGATTTTATGGTCATTCTAATTACTATTAAGGTCTCACTTTGCACATTATCCATTTAGCATGCATATATCATATAATTGCATACATTCCCATACATCTCATGCATTCATGGATAAGCAGTAAATATGGTATGATCATGGACTTTCTAAGGGATTCAATTCTGAGCCACCAAGAATTGAATCAGGGCATTCCTAGGTGCGCATTTCATTCATTCATTCATTTTACAAGAGTTGCTGAAGGAGTACATAATCAACACTTGATCTTGAATTCCTCCCACTGGTCCCACCAATGCTCTTGACCTCCTTGAACTTCTTGCAACCCAATATTACATAGTAATCCTTAGCATACCAAGGCGAATTTACAAGAACTTAAATAAATGAAATTACAACCTAAAAATTATTACAAACTTAATAATACATGCCCAAAATAAATTAAAATAAATTAATTAATTTACAATCCCAAAGAAACATAAAAGAAATAAATCCAATCACATTGGTCTTTTATAGTCCATGATCATCCATCATGCATATCACTATTTAACAATTAAATAAAACATACATACTTAAATTAAATTGAATATCTCATATTCAACTTAAAAATCCAGATTTGAATATGATTCAAATAAATTTAAAAATTCATATTTGAATCTCATTCAAACAAATTTAAAAATTCAGATTTGAATCACATTCAAACAACTTTAAAAATTCAGATTTGAATCACGTTCAAACATTTTTTAAAAAATCAGATTTGAATCACATTCAAACATTTTTTAAAAAATCAGATCTGAATTTTATTCAATCAATTTTAAAAAATCAGATTTAAATATGATTCAAACAACTTTAAAAATTCAGATTTGAATCACATTCAAACAACTTTTAAAATTGATTTGAATCACATTCAAACAATTTTAAAATTCTGATTTGAATTATAATTTAATTGTGTGATAAAACCTACTAATTAAACACTTTAATTAGTCAAAGAATAGACCTTAGATCATACAACAATTGCAGAATTAAAGCCAAACCTTAAACCACCCATGGAAGCCAAACCATGCACACCATTGATGGTGTTTTTTCAAGTATGCCGCCAACTTGCTTTGCAACCAGCAATGAACTTTTGATCTCATGATCAAACACACAATTAAATCATATAATCAATAATCTAAATGGCAAATATAGTGGCTCTGATACCAATTGAAGGAGCAGAAACATGAAAAACACAAGTTTACACCATTGAATTCAAAAATTTTCACCTAGGGTCACATGCATTATGCAAGATTTATTTTTATCTATTTGATTTCAATGATAAACAATATATTAAAAATCTTTTAATATCTTTTTGGATATTTATTTGCCATTTAAGATTTTTGAATTAATTAGATTAATTTTAGAACCCTAGATTAAATCAAGAACGATTACACTAACCTCTTGATGCCTTTGCGTGTCTCGCCTTTGAGATTCATCTTCAGGACACCAGATGTTGTCCCTCTAGCTTGTCCACACCAAGAACACCTATGGCAGCCCTTGAATAGCTTCTAAAGCTTTTTCTATTAATTAGAAAATCAAGTTCTGCCTTTTAAGAGATTAAAGATGTAAACAGGACACTAGAAACAATTTCTAGTGTTCTTAATTCAAGAGATTGATGGCTAATCTCTTTGAATTGATAAGAGATGAAGAAGAAGAGATAAAAACCCTCAAAGTGGCGTGACAAAGGAGTGTGGCTGCTGGTTATGTTTTATTTTCTCATAACAACACTTAAATAGCTAGGTTAACACATTAAACCCTTGCCACATGTCACCCTTTGATTAGCTCTAGGTTTAAGTGACCCAATCACATTGTGCCAAGTGTCAAACCTATATGTAATCTTAATTTTAATCATCTTACATGATTAAAAAAACATTTGGCAAGCTTATGTGTTATGCCATGTGCCACCATCTCATGGTGCCACGTGTCCTGCAAAATGACCAAAATGCCCCTGTGTCTTAATTTTGAGTTCTTAACCCAAAATAATTATTTTCTTCTTCTAATTAATTTATATCAAATATAAATTAATTAATTAATCTCTATTAATTAATCTCTCATTAATTAAATTCATATTTAAACACTTTAAATATAAATTTAACTTATATTATACATCCAATAATCTAGATTTGATTTCAAGTCATGCTAGGGACTTTGCAAACTAATTGCAAACCAAACCTATTTAATTAATCAATTAAACTCTTTAATTAATTAATTAAATCATATTTAATTAGGTGATAACTTGTGTATGTGTGTGACTTACTAGGCTCATCACTAATTGACAATGAGACATGATATCAACTCTTAATATCATCAGAACTCTTTCTTACCATAAATGATTTCTCTAAATCATTTTATGAACCTCATAGACCATGGTTAACACCTAGCATAGCATGCCATAGCCACCCAATTAGTAATAAGGTTTACCTTAAATGAACCTATAATCATATGTTACCATGCACTAGAATCTCTCTGTTACAAAATCCCAACTCAAGTGTGAGTCATGGTTTATGTCAAACTCCATTTGCTATGAATATTATGTTCTCTTTTAATTCCAGTTCTTAATTAAAAGATTTTCTCATCGAAACTCTTTTACGAATAAATCTATCTGTCCTAGCAGAACTTGAAACATCAAGAACAATTAAATGAACATAGGATTTTATCTCTATTTACTTAGAGGCAGATTCCATCTTGATCAACACCTACCTCCATATATAACTAGTAGGAGCCAACACATGCCCATATACCCATACAGTACAAATCTGAAAGCGTTATCAAACTCAAACTACCTATATACAAGATAAGCGTGCTATCTCGGTCTAAAGATTATATGCCTTGATATGATTTATGACAAAACATTGACAGAGTAAACTCCATGTACTTGTCATAAGTGTCACTAGTTCGACCTACTTATCATTTATAAGTGCCTATCATGTTTGTTATATGGCATGAGACTCACCATTCCATCTTATTTATATCTCATATAAATAACTTGGGAACAAACATGAATACAATCTTTCTGGATAAGTCATGTCCTTATTATGAAGTATCCTCGATTGTGAACCTATTTATGATACTTTGTGCTAGAAATATTGTCACTCATATTCTTAACAACTTAAGAATAATATTTCTAACAAAATATCAATGGACCTTTTCTATTACACATAAATATATTATGTAAACGGAAAAGTGGAAATGCCTTTTATTAATAAAAATATATACAAGATACATACTAAATGATATGCTCTAGGGCATACTACTAACAACTAGGCTCATCGCTAATTGACAATGAGATATGATATTAACTCTTAATATCATCAAAACTCTTTCTTACCATAAATGATTTCTCTAAATCATTTTAGGCATCTCATAGATCATGGTTGACACCTGGCATAGCATGCCATAGCCACCCAATCAGTAACAAGGAATACCTTTGAATGAACCTATTATCATATGTTACTATGCACTAGAATCTCTCTGTTATAAAATCCCAATTCGAGCTGAAGTCATGGTTTATGTCAAACCCCATTTGCTATAAATATTATGTTCTCTTTTAATTCCAGTTCTTGATTAATTAGATTCTCTTATCAGAAACTCTTTTCTGACTAAATATGTCTGTCCTAGCTAGGAACTTGAAACATCAAGAATAATTAAATGAACATAGGACTTTATCCCTATTTACTTAAAGTAACAGATTCCATCTTGATCAACACCTACCTCTATATATAACTAGTAGGAGCCAACACATGCCCATATACCCATACATAGTACAAGTATGAAAGCAGTATCAAACTCAAACCACCTATATACAAGATAACTGTGTTATCTCAAGTCTAAAGATTATATACACTGATAGGATATATGACAATGCATTGACAAGAGTAAACTCTATGTGCTTGTCATATGCATCACTGTTTCGGCCTACTTATCATGTATAAGTGCCTATCCTGTTTGTTATATGGCATGAGATTCACCATTCCATCTTATTTATATCTCATATAAATACCTTAGGAACATACATGATTACAAATTGTGAAGTATCCTTGATTGTGAACCAATTTATGATACTTTGTGCTAGAAATATTGTCACTCATATTCTTAATAACTTAAGAATAAAATTTCTAACAAAATATCAATGGACCTTTTCTATTACACATAAATACATTATGTAAACAAAAAAGTGAAATTGCTTTTTATTAATAAAATATGTACAAGATACATACTAAATTATATGCTTTAGAGTATACTACTAACACTAAGAGCATCCATGTCACACTCTATCCCTCAGTAAGATGTAACATGATCCCATAGTACATCTAATTAATTACCGTACTTCGCCTACTAGTAACCTATTAAATATACTACAAGGGATTTTAAAACAATTTTCTTACTTTTTGAAAGTGGTGGGCTTTTATAGCAGGTATTAAAAACTTTTTATTGAAGTTTAAAGACTAGTTAAAATTTTTGTCCATTTTATTTTTACGCAAATTTTAAAAAATTTTCAGCAGAGTGCCGTCTATATTTGGAAAAAACAGTTCTTCAAACACCTGTAAAAAAACTTCCAATAATTTATTTCATCAAATTCAACTACAACCACAACACAAATGAACATCATTTCTCCCAACTCCATAATTCAAAACAATTCTCAATTCAATTGTCTTCAAAAATAATATTAAATAACTTCATTCATATTCCACTAAAGAAAAATTAATTTACATTCATTACAAAACTAAAATATAAATTTGAACATTATAATAATTTGCACTTCCATTACACACCCAAAATAACATTTCAAAAGTTTTATACAACTACTCAAATAATTTACACACATATATTTACATGCATAATCAAATCTAATATACAAGCGTATAACTAAATACCCGTACAAAAGCCTCAGAGTAGTCCCAACAATTAGCGGCTCACTCTGCTGCCTTTTTCCTTATTTCTATTTGCGACAGCAAAGAAAGCTATCGCTGAGTATAAAAATACTCAGTGGTGCACAATAAAATATAAAATATTTGTTATTAATTCACAGTTCAAATTTTTAACAATCACATTTTAATTTTCAAATCACATTTATCCCAAATCAAAATTTAAATATTTCACAATTTTCAAATCTTAATATAATACAAATTTCATTAAATAATTTAATAAACACAGTGTTGCCAATCACTAACACAACTTAGGCCATGATACAAAATTTCTGAACATGCCGTGCGTACACCACGACAAGGCATACTCACCCCACAAATCGAAATCAATGAGGGAGGTGGCTAGCTAGCTAATGAGTACTCATCCAAACTCACCTCATTGTACGCCCGAGAGAGGAGGAAATAATCATACTCACCCCATAAATGGAGGAGGAACATAGTGATATTGCCATACCAAGTGTGAATCAAAAACAATTTAAATCAAGTTATTCAAATATTTCACGCAAAACACAAATCAATTTCCAATTCAAATTTCAATTCATAAAATGGCAACATAGTCAAAACCCATAATTAGTACTACTAATTCACAATGCATAGCTAAATAAGGTTTCAATTAGAAAACAATAAATTAAAGTTTATTGTGCACAAACCTCTTTTGTCGATTCAATTTACTCAAACTTTCATTTCTCTTTTGAAGATCCCTTTCCAACTGAAACACATAAATTTAAAGTATTTCAGTATCCATTTCTAATACTTAAATTCTAACAATTTCTTTATAAACTTATCCTTCCTATTATGGTTTATAAATTTCGAGTCTTTCACATTTTTGTGTATGGTGGCACTATTCATGTCAAAAAGTTGACTTTTCTATACTTAATAGCTTTATTAGTTCTAATTGCACCCATATACCACATTTTGGGTGTCAATTTTGTTGGCATTGATTGCCAATTCAATTTCTAAGTCTCCTAAGAGAAATTACAATTTTTCAATTTTGGTCCCCTATTTTCTATTGTTCCATTGGTCTGGTTACTGTGAGAATTTGGCTATGTGTCCTTTATCAAAGTTGTTCCTTATTGTCTTAGATTTGATTCTATTTTTGAATCACTCCATTTAGAGTTTTGTAGCCCAAGTTATGCCTATTTAAATGGGGCTGGCCAGATTTGGTGCTACCCAGAATTCTAGGCATTTTCTGGATATTAGCAATTTTTGTACATTGACTGTAGGTGACTTTTTGGATAGGCTATGGTCAAAATTTGGGTTTGTTTTCTTCATGAAAGTTGTAGGGCTATGTCTTATCTTTCTAGCAGTATAAAATTCAGGTCATTTAGACCTTCCTAGGCTAAGTTATAGTCATTTATGTAACTACTGTTCATTTGGTCATTTTTGTACAGGTCAGTGTGCCCATTTCCGGATTTGGCCTAATTGTTCACTAAGTTATGGTCACTTTTTTGGGCATGATTCCTAAATGAAAAATGTGTCATTTTGTGTCTAGTTTCATTCCCAATTGACCTCACATCAATTGGATTGGTAAATGTTCAGTTTTGGTCTCTGAAAATGACCTAGGTCAAGCTGCCTGCTTATTGACCCTCACCAATCTGAATTGAAACTTATTTCTAACAATTTTCACACACCACAAATGGTCACAATTAACCATTTCTCAACTCAAGTAAGGTCAATAGCATCAATTGACTAATTCTCAACTTTTTCTCTAATTTTTCAAAATGCTTAAAACCCTAATTACATAGAGTTCAAATCTAATGCATTCAAAATATATATCCGTACTTCACATACACAACTCAACCTAAACAACCATTTAAACACCTCAAAATCATTCATTTCAAACCTTAACTAAGGCTAGCCAAAATTCTCTTTTGGTCCTCCAACAATTATTTTCTTTTGATTTTAAGTTAAGATCTAAGTTAATTGAGTCATAAAAGCAACAAATAAACTTAAAATTTCAATTTAACTCACTAACCTTAACTTTGAAGTTCAATATTCACTTTCTTCCTTTTCTTCTTTTCTTTCCTTCTTCTAAAGCTTCCTCAAGTTTATCTAACAAGTTTTTATGGATTAGTCTGGGGTCAAAGTGAGTTTAAATGGTTGAAATCAAGCTTGGATGCAAGCTTTCAATGGAGCAACAATGGTGGTTTAAGAGAGAGAGGTGGGGCAGCAACTAGGGAAGAAGAACAAAATGATTTTTCTTTTCTTTTTTTTTAGTTATTTTATGTCTTTAAAAATGCTTTTGACTTGGTCAATTTAGGTAGGAAAATTAAAATGAGTTTTAACATCATGATGATGTCATCCAATGAGGTAAACATGATGTCATAAACTTTTTCCTTTCTATTTTTCTTTTGTATTTATTTTTCCATTAGTTCTTTAATTTAATTCTTGATTCCCAAAGATTTGTTTCTCCGATTTTATTAGACAGTTAGGTTAGGAGTTAGCTATTAGTAGTATGCCCTAAAGCATATCATTTATTATGTACCTTGTACATCATTTATTAATAAAAGACATATTGACTTTTTCATTTACATAATATATTTATGTGTAATAAAAAAGGTCCATTGATATTTTTATTAGAAATTCTATTCTTGAGTTGTTAAGAATATGAGTGACAGTATTTCTAGCACAAAGTATCGTAAATAGGTTCACAATCAAGGATACTTCACAATAAGGACATGACTTATCTAGAGAGATTGTACTCATGTTTGTTCCCAAGTTATTTATATGAGATATAAATAAGATGGAATGGTGAGTCTTATGCCATATAACAAACAAGATAGGCACTTATACATGATAAGTAGGCCGAACCAGTGACATTTATGACAAGCACATGGAATTTACTCTTGTTAATGCCTTGTCATAAATCATATCAGTGCATATAATCTTTAGACCTGAGATAGCACAGTTATCTTGTATATAAGTTGTTTGAGTTTGATACTGCTTTTATACTTGTACTGTGTATGGGTATATGGGCATGTGTTGGCTTCTACTAGTTATATATGGAGGTAGGTGTTGATCAAGATGGAATCTGTTCCTCTAAGTAAATAGGGATAAAATCCTATGTTCATTTAATTATTCTTGATGTTTCAAGTTCCTGGCTAGGACAGATAGATTTAATCAGAAAAGAGCTTCTTATGATAAAATCTTTTTAATCAAGAACTGGAATTAAAAGAGAACATAATATTCATAGCAAATGGGGTTTGACATAAACTATGACTCCAGCTTGAGTTAGGATTTTGTAACAGAGAGATTCTAGTGCATGGTAATATATGATTATAGGTTCATTTAAGGTAAACCTTATTACTGATTGGGTGGCCATGGCATGCTATGCTAGGTGTTAACCATGGTCTATGAGGTGTATAAAATGATTTAAAGAAATCATTTATGGTAAGAAAGAGTTCTGATGATATTAAGAGTTGATATTATGTCTCATTGCCAATTAGTGATGAGCCTAGTAAGTCACACATATACACAAGTAATCACCAAATTAAACATGATTTAATTAATTAATTAAAGAGTTTAATTGATTAATTAAATAAGTTTGGTTTGCAATTAGATTGCAAAGTCCCTAGCATGGCTTGAAACCAAATCTAGATTATTGGATGTATAGTATAAGTTAAATTTACATTTAAAGTATTTAAATATGAATTTAATTAATGAGAAATTAATTAATAAAGATTAATTAATTGATTTATATTTGATATAAATAGATTAGAAGAAGAGAAAGAATTATTTTGGATTGAGAACTCAAAATTAAGACACAGGGGCATTTTGGTCATTTCACAGGGTAACATGTGGCACCATGAGATGGTGACACATGGTACTACACATAAGCTTGCCAAATATCTTTTAATCATGTAAGATGATTAAAATTAAGATTAAATATAGGTTTGACACTTGGCACAATGTGATTGGGTCAATTAAACTTAGAACCAATCAGAAGGTGACATGTGGAAAGGGTTTTAAGGGGTGACCTAACTATATAAGTGTTGTTATGAAAGAACAAATAACACAAGCTGCTGCCTCTTCTTTGTGCCGCCACCTTGAAAGGCTTCTCCCTTCTCTTCTTCTTCATCTCTCATCTATTCCAAGAGATTAGCAAACAATCTCTTGAATTAAAAATACTAGAAATTATTTCTAGTGTCCTGTTACATCTTTAATCTCTTAAAAGGCAAAACTTGATTTTCTAATTAATAGAAAAAGCTTTAGAAGCTATTCAAGGGCTGCCATAGGTGATCTTTGTGACACCCCTTACCCGACTACAGTGTAGCCGAGCAAGTTATGCCACTCAGTGTGCCGGAGCACTCTATTTTATCTTAATTCATTTTTATCGTAGTTTTGAATATAACTTGTGAAATATAATTCATTTATTGAAATTGTAATTTATTTGAGGTTCCAAAAATTTTAAAGAAAATCCGGCGGAGTACCGGCTAAAAATGGAGAAAACAGTTATTCGGAACCTGTGAAAAACACTTCTAATAATCATATTCATCCATTCACAAACTCCAATATCAAGATCTCAATATTTTTCAACCATTCGTTTCTCAATCATTCATCACATGTGATAATCATATATAAATTACAGATAAACATTCACTTTTCCATTTATAAACACAATTCTCATTATTTACATGAACATCAAATTACATTTCATAAGTTCATTTACACATGAGAAAATAAAATCAATTACAAAATACCAAAATGACACCTAGTGTCCTACCAATGCTATGAGACGGTGAGGTGACCACGACACTATTATGCGAGCGTGAGCGGCCTTGCAATCGTGGTCTCTGGGCCCTCTGTCCAAATCTTCAGTACCTACGCGTTGCAAAAGCGACGTGCTAAGCATAAAGCTTAGTGGTGCAATAATAAAATAAAAGAAAATAGCAAAAAATAAATGTGTATTTAATGTATATGCCTTATTTGGTTTGCATTTGTATATCCCTTTTTTTATTTTTTTTCTTTTCGTTAACTTTGTCCACTTTCATTCATTTGGTTGCCCAAGTAACCTATACTGGACGACTGGACTGGATAACGGGTCGTTGGCACTGGACACCGCGGTGCCTCTGGCCGTCATACCATGGGGCCTTGAGCGTCAACCACGTATGCGATCGGTATGGCTAAAAAGCCATGAATACGGGCATAAAAGCCATGAATACGGGCATAAAGCCATGAATACGAGGCATAAAGCCTTTGCGATCTTGCTAAAACAATACCCTATTGGCATGCCAAGCTATCCAATCCGACACACATGTCTAGGCAATACAAGGGCACATAATATCATTAAATGTTCATAAGTTTTATTATTTTATTTTATGTTCCAATTATCGTTCATAGTATTTTAATTTTATTTATAGTAGAAGCATAAATCTTCAAATCTCATTTTTATATAATTTATGCATTCATCATACCATTCACGTTAATTGCAATTTACATCAATCGATTTTCATGTACCATTTGTACATCGAAATATTTCCATTTCTCTCATGATGAGATTAATTAACCCATTTACCCATCCATGTGATTCATCTAATCGTTACAATATTTATATGAATTAGTATTCACATTATTACCTCTCATGTACCAATTTTTATACAAGGTATTATAATCCTATTTGAAACAAAGACGTAAATCCTAATGATAACTTTATCTCATTTATACTCTAAACAATCCATTTGTGTTAATTACATTTTATATTTCAAGTTGTATTACTTATGTAATATGTGTCATTTTGTTTACTATTCACCTTACTAGTCAACCAAAATGTTGACTTTTCATACACAATAAATTTATTGAACCTAAGTTCTCAAAGATACCACATTTTGCATTTATAACTTGTTGGAATAAGTCACAAATACCATTTCCAAACTTAAAACCAAGAGGGCAGAATTTTCAGTTTTTGTGACCCAAATTTACTGTTCCATTAAGCCCTGTTGCAGTGGGAATTTGAGGAAATGATAAACATGAAAGTTGTTCCTTATTTTGTCTAGTTGAATTTCCTTTTTTGAATCACTCCATTTGGAGTTTTGTAGCTCCAGATATGGTCCAAAAACCACAGCTGGCCGGATTGCCAAACTGCAGAATTGACCATATCTATAGTAACATGAACAGTGACTGCCACTGCCATTTGGGTTAGGTTCTGGTCATAATTTGGGGTAGGTTTCTTCATGAAAGTTGTTTTCTATGTCTTAACTTGTTTCTGTAAAAATTTCATGTCAATTGACCATATCTACAGTGAGTTATGGCCAAATGAGCGATTCTTATTCATTTGGTCATTTCTGCAGTCTTTGTTGTAGGAGTATCCGGATTGGGGCCAACTTTTGGTCCTCTTGCTTTGGTCTTTTGGGCATGGTTTCTTCAGCAAAAAAGTGCCATTATAAGCCTAGTTTCATGTCCAATTGGCCAAACACCAATTGGACCTACACAGCCAAGGTTATGGCTGTATAAGTGGACTGAAATCTCAGTCACCTTGCTGCTGTCTTTAGGCAGCCTACACATTCACTTTGCCATGCATTATTTCAGTCCAAATTGTGGTCAACTTACCTAAAATGGTCACTAATTGACCATTAAAATGTTCTCTAACAATTTCCTAAGCCAAGTCAAATTTTCACTCTTAAAACCCTAGCTCAAATTCAAGGGTTACACCAATTACCTTAGTTAGCATACCAATTCATTATACTTGTGTATATGTACCTTAAACATCATTTCTAATCCACTCTAAGTCCAAAAAAACACTCATTTCTATTCCTTCAATAGGGCTGCCGAAATTTATGGCATTCATACACATAATTTTTATTCATTTTAGTTACAATTCCTTACTTATTTCAAGTCCCTTAACATAGAAATCAAGAGCTTTAGGTGTATATATGCACTAACCTTAGGAGGGCAGAATTTTCCCAAGCAATTCCTTCACTTTCTTGGCTTTTCTTGGCTGCCAAACACTCCAACAAGGTGTGGGGGTAATTTTTATTGAAGGGATCTAGGGTTTTTTGTGCAAGATAAGCAAGGTTTCAAAGCTTGGAAGCTTGAACTATGGTGGAAACCCTCTCTTCTCTCTCTCTACGTTTTTGGCTGGTTTTGGGGAAGGAGATGGCTGCTGGATTTTTAATTTTTTTGGTCTTTTTTTTGTCTCTTTCAAGTATTTAAGAAAGCTTATTAGCTTGTGATTGGTTGGTAATTTATAAATGACATCATTATGATGTCACAAATTGCTTTATTTTGATTTTTCTTTTCTTTTCATCACTACTCAATTTCAATTTAATTTTTAGTAATGTTTCTTCATATTTTATGTCATATTAATTATTTACTTAACTGGACAAGTCGGCCAAAAATCACCTCTGAAGGCGAAATGACCAAAATGCCCTCCGTTTGGCTTAACGGGTTAAAATTATCTCTGGAGATTGAAAAATTTTTCTAGGTATTTTCTTGGCATTCTAATGCCATGGGAACCTCAATAACCCTTCTCTGGAGTCCCAAAATTATTTTATAATTTTTCCCAGATCTAGGGCTCCTCGTTGCGAAACGCAACTTCCTCTGATTACCCATCGCTTGGGCATAGGCTCACTTGACTTAGTTGTATTTTATTTCTATAATTTTTACTAAATTTTTATTATTAATATTTGATTTAATTATGGTTCTGACTTTAGTTTAAATATTTTCGGACGTTCTAGGTATCGGACCGACACCGATCACGAAGCTTGAGAATGTGCAGTGCTACCGGGAGGGTGTTACAATCTTGGTGTGGACAAGCTAGAGGGACAACATCTGGTGTCCTAAAGACGCACCCTAGAGGTACAAATACGCTGCAGTGCATCAAGATGTTAGTGTATTTGTTCTTGATTTAATCTAGGGTTCTAAAATTAATCTAATTAATTCTAAAATCTTAAATGGCAAATACATATTCAAAAACATATTAAAAAGTGTTTTAATATATTGTCTATCATTGAAATCAAATAGATAAAAATAAATCTTGCATGATGCATGTGACCCTAGGTGAAAATTTTTGAATTCAATGGTATAAACTTGTGTTTTTCATGCTTCCGCTCCTTCAATTGGTATCAGAGCCACTATATTTGCCATTTAAATTATTGATTATATGATTTAATTGTGTGGTATGATCATGAGATGATAGATCCATTGCTGGTTGCAAAGAAAGGTGGCGGCTCGGTGACCAACACCATTGGTGTGCACACTTTGTGGTTTCCAATGGTGTGCACAATGTAACACCCCTATTTGTATAGCCTGGTATATTTCAACTGTTTGGTGATGAGTCGGTCTAAAAATTTAAGGGTATTAGATCCTCACTTAAGACAACTAAATTAGCAATAATTACATATAATTTGATATTGTCAATTAGTTAATTATAAATAAGAAAAAGCAACATAAGAAGTTAAATGGTAGAGAGTCACGATGGATGACCTTCTAGAAGCATTGCGAAATCCATTTAAACTCAAATTTCAAACCGTAAAATGTGACACCGCGGTCCTTAGGACCATTACAAACACAGTGGAAAAGAGAAAATCACAAAAAAAGGTTGTTAAGCCAGTCAAATAATTAGGTCAGGGAGCCGGACGAAATGTTGAATTATTTGCAAACAGGATTGAACCGGCGAGGGGCAATTTGGTCAATTGACCAGAGTGACTCGACCTAACTGTTAAATAAAATTGGAGAAAAGAAAATTTCAGAGTCGAGAATTAAATTAAAGAACTAATACAAAAATAAATAAATAAAAAGAAAATAAAAAAGTGAAGGGAGATGACATCATGCATGACATCATGCATGATGCCATAAATATTATAATTAATAAATTTAATTAAATTGATTTATGGTCTTCCTAAGACATAAAAAAGAAAAGAAAAGAAAAGAAAAGGAAAGAAAAATAATAGTCTTCTTATTCTTTCCCTAAGTTGCCGCCTCACTCTCACTCTCCCTCTCCATTTCTAAAACTCCATTAAAGCTTGCTTCAAGCTTTTAAATCCCTACTAAACCCCAATTTCTCCCATAATTACTTCATAAAACCTTATCACCCTCACTTGAGAAGGAGATTTAGCAAATAAAGAAGGAAGAAAAAGAGGAAATTGAAGAAGGAAACATCCAAATTAAGGTTAGTGATTTAAGTTTAAAAAATTCAGTTTATACTTTGTGTGTTTAGCTCAACTAACTTAGAAATAAACTTAAAATAAAATAAAAATATTTGTAGAGGACCAAACTGAAAATTTAGTCAACTAGGGTTACTATGCATATGCTTGTGTTTGATTGAATTTAATATGTTAGGCAAGCTCGTATGAATGTAGTAGTGAGATTGATGTGCATTGAATTGGTTAAATGCAATTAATTGGTGAACTAGGGTTTTGGACACCTAGGGTTTGGGAGACAAAATGTGGAGAAATGGTGAAATGGTGTGGTTGATCTAGTTTGAGGTGAGCAATGGTCATTTTTGACCAAATGAAGTGTGTTGGAAGTATTGGAGTTGAGGTTAAATTCGGATTCCATGTGGTCATGCTGCTGGCAGCAGGACCAAGGTCCCTTTGAGGGACCAAAACTGAAAATTTAGAAGTCCAATTGGTATGAGACCAATTGGGAATGAAAATAGACACTAAATGACACAATTTTCATTTAGGAAGCATGCTCCAAAAGTGACCAAAACCTAGTGAATAAATTGACCAAATCCAGAAATTCTCAGTCTGACCTGTACAAATTGACCAAATGAACAGTATTTATTCATTTGGTCATAACTTGAGCTAGACAGGTCTAAATGACATGAAATTTTACCAGTGTATAGATGAGATATAGACCTAAAATTTTCATGAAGAACACAAACCCAAATTATGCCATTAACCAAGTCATTTGGCCACCCAAATTTGGTGACCTAAAACTGCCAGAACCAAAATTTGCCCAGAAATGCAGGTTAAGTACAATCTGGCAGCCATGGTTCAAATGGTTATAACTTAAGCTACAAAACTCCAATTGGAGTGATTCAAAAAAGAAGAATAAACTTAAGACAATAGGGAACATTTTCTATGAAGGAAGTTTTGCTAAATTCTAACAGTAAGATGACCAATGGAACAGTGCAACTTAAGATACCAAAACTAAAAATTAGCAAATTTGCCTAAAAGACTTAGAATTTGAGTAAACGACCAAAACCAATAAATTTAGTGATCAAAATGTGATATGTGGTTAAAGTTGGAATTTCCATACCTATTAAGCCTTAGAAAGTCAACAAATTGACTTGAATAGTGTAGTGAATAGTAACCCAAAACACAAAAATTAAAGAACGTCAAAATTAGCACATTAGAGCTAGGTATAAGTGAATATAAATTTATTTTTGGACTAATGATGAAGTTATGATACTGAAACACTGTAAAACTGTGTGTTTTGTGAAAAGAACAGGGAAAGAACAGAGGAATCAGTCGGGGCCAAGAGGCGACTCGCTTAAGGTTTGTGCACAACGTATAATTTCTATAAATTATTTTCTGCATATTGTTTTGAATAATTTGAAATAGTGAATTGTGACATTGTTATGATGCTTTAGATTTAAATTGTTGAAAGTTATTGTGTATATTTGAAATGACAATGTTTACTAAATTGTTAAGATAAGTTTTGAAACCACAGCGTCATGACCATATATTTGAACACCTCACTAGCATGATTAGTGGGGGTAATCAGTTTCGAATTTTGATTCCTTCTCTGGCTGAAGTGTTGAGGTGTGTGCCAGTAGAAGAAGAAATTGAATGGATATCCATATATTTGAGCTAGCTAGCCTTGTGATGTGACTTCTCCTTAGCCTCTGGCTATTGAGATTATATTTGTTTCGAATGGCATGATATGGCTGTGGGTTTTATGAAATTGGTTTTGACACTTCGAAATGAACTTGGTTGGATTAAAATCTCATAATTCATGTTTCATATTTAATTCTCATGTTCAGTTCAATTTTTGAATAAATGTAATTTAAATTCTGCATAAAGATTATTTTAGTATATTGTGCACCACTAAGTCCTAGTACTCAGCGATAAATTATTGCTATCATGATTTAGAGACTAGAGGAAGCGTGAGTGATTCTTGAGGATTGTGGGGCGACTTACCCTGAAGTTATATCGGGTATAATTTATACCCCGACTGTAAATGTTTATTTTGATGTTTATGATGCACATAAATGTATAAACATGTAAAATGAGTCTTGAGCAGCTTGTACAAAGTTTGTATAAAGTTTGTAATAAAATTTTAGTTTGAATTTCTCTTAATGTAAATTTTTGCAGTTGTGTATATAAATTATCTTGTCATTAATAAAATATGAATGGTAGTATTTTATTTTAAATTAAATGAAATTCATTAATGGTATTTTGATAATTGTTGAATATTGGAAAGGGTGGATTTGAATTTTGAAAGTTGATAAATGTGTTGAAATTGATTGAGATGGTTGTAAATTTGAAGGAGTTGTTGAGAAAAATTATTGAAAGTGCTTTTTTCTGGTATTTGAAGAACTGTTTTCTCAAAATACAGACGGAACTCTACCAAAATTTTTATAAAATTTGCAGAAAAATAAAATGGGCCAAAATTTTCAACTAGCTTTCAACTTTAATTAAATGTTTTGACACCAATTAGAAAATGCTCACCACTTATCAAAAGTAAGAAAATTGTTTTAAAATCCCTTGTAGGGTACTTAATGACTTATAGGTAGGTGAAGTTCGGTAGTTCATTAGGTATTCTACGGGATCATGTTATGCCTTACAGAGGGGTAAGGTGTGACATATTTTAGTGGTATCAGAGCAAATTTTTGAAGTATGTTTTAACTTGATAATTTGTGTCTTTCTTTGTTAAGTACAACTGCTCAATGTCCATATTTGTTACATATAGTGCATTACATTATAAATATGAACTAACGGAGGGAATCTCCTTGTGTTATTTGTTCAGGAGATACCCTAACATCATACTGAGATGGAAGAAGGGGATCGTGATTGAGCAATCTGTTGAAGTGAGGCACAAGGGAAGCTGACTTTACAAAATGTCAGTGGATCAGTAGCACTAGCTCCACAAATGTCGCAGTTTCCTACACAGTTTGCACAGCAGATGGCTGTGATGTTTCAACAAATGGCTGGGGGTATGCCTACTCAAGCTCCAACCTAGACACCTGTGGCACAACCACTACCTCCAGCCAGATAGTATGATAAGTTATTGAAGTATGGAGCTACTGAATTTAAAGTGCTGATGGACCCTTTAGAGGCGAGCAATGGCTTGAAAGGATGGATAGAGTGTTTAAGAAGGCTGCCTTTGCCAAGATGAACTGAAGTTTGAATATTCTGTGTCGCTACTACAAGGGGATGCGTATGATTGGTGGAAGACCATCCCCCATAGTTTGGCTGAACCACCAGTACTGACCTGGGATGACTTCATCAGAGAATTCAGACAAAAATATGTCCCAGAGCATATGTGGATCAAAAGTTGCAAGAATTTACGAGTTTGAAGCAAGGGAATAAATCGGTGGCGAGAATATGAGAGGAGTTCTTACTGCTTAAGCCATTATCTTTGAGTCTCCTTTCTACCAACAAGAGCGGTGTAAGAGATTTGAGGCGGTTTGAAGCCCGGTTTGAGAATGCAAGTGGTGGGATTGAGACACGGTGATTTTAGAACTCATGTCTCAAGCACTTTAGTTAGAAAGGATTGAATCAAAGCGACCCCAACAAAGAAAAATCAAAAAGTTGAAAAATCGAGAGAAAGACAAGGGAAAAATCGGTTGAACAAAGTTACGGTGGTACTTATGGGAAGAGGAAGAAATTCGGTGGACCTAGCGGAGTCGAGGTGGAAAGATTTGGAAGGCGATTCTGCAGGCGAGAGACCCCCTAGGTGCAGTCGTGATCCCGCCCCTATGAGACTTGTGGCAAGATTCATGGGGGAGAATGCTATTGGGCTACGGGAGCCTGCTTTAAATGTGGAGGCAAGGGCCATTTAGCCAAAGGCGCACTAGTGCTCCTAAATACTGTCTAGCTTCTACATTTAGGAAGGATCTATTGAGTCTTGCTTCGAAGTTCACAACTTTGTTAGCGAAGGAAGAGGCGGTAGAGCCTTTGCTTGAGCGATCGGTGTTTGTTGGTTAGTTAGCACAAGGAAGTGCGTCAGCCAGAGTCTACACGATGAGACAGCGAGAAGAGGCTAAGACTTCCGATGTGGTAGCTGGTACATTTTCTATCTCTGATCAAGATTTATTTGTGCTGTTTAGTCCGGGTTCAACACACTCATATGTTAGTGCTAGCATAGTCAGTTCACTTACTGTTCCATCTATCTAAATGGGTTTTGAAGTGCTAGTAACTAGTCCATTAGGACAAGAGGTCCAGGTCAACAGAATTTATAGAGACTATCCTTTGGTGATCCAAGTACATGTTTTCTGTCGATTTGATTGAAATGCCCTTAAGAGAGTATGATATCATCTTGGGCATGGATTGGTTAGCCAGGCATTACGACATGATTGACTGTAGACTGAAGACAGTCACTTTTGGTCTCCCTCTATACAGTGATGTTATAATACATGGGGAGAGGCACTTACTGCCATCAAACATCATTTAATCTGCACTATACAGAAGAATGATAAGAAAGGGGTGTGAAGCATACTTGTCAGAAGTGAAAGACACCCAAGTGGGAGTCTAGCACTAAGGGACATCCCTACGTATGTGACTTTTAGAATGTGTTTCTGATGAATTACAGGGATTACCTCCATAAAGAGAGTGCGATTTGAAATTGATGTTATGCTTGGTGTGGACCCAATCTCCATAACACCATATAGAATGGCACTGCAAAATTGAAAGAGTTGAAATCTGATTACAAGAGCTGCTTAACAAGGGCTTTATCCGCCCTAGTATGTCACCTTGGGGAGCGCCGGTGTTGTTTGTAAAAAAGAAGGATGGCACTCTCCAGTTATGCATTGATTATCGGTAGTTGAATAAGGTGATAATAAAGAATAGATATCCATTACCCTGCATTGATGACTTGTTTAATCAGTTGAGGGGTACAGCTATGTTCTCCAAAATTGACCTGAGATTAGGTTATTATCAGGTGAAAGTACAAGAGCAGAGTATTCCTAAAACTGCCTTTAGAATCCGTTATGGCCATTATGAGTTCTTGGTCATGCCATTCGGGTTAACTAATGCTCCGGCTGCTTTTATGGATCTGATGAACACTATATTCAGACCATACCTCGACGAGTGTGTTATGGTATTCATAGATGATATATTGTTCTATTCGAGGAATGCAGAAGAGCATGATAGACATCTGCGGATTGTACTGCATACTTTAAGGGAGAAACAACTATATGCCAAATTGTCGAAGTGTGAATTTTGGCTGAAGGAAATATCTTTCTTGGGGCATGTAGTATCAGAAGAGGGCATCAAGGTAGATCCAAGTAAGATAGAAGCTATCCGTAATTGGAGGCTACCCAGAAATATCACGGAGATTCACAGTTTTCTGGGTTTAGCTGGATACTACTGTCGGTTTGTGAAGGGATTCTCCATGTTGGCATCTCCATTGACCAAGCTGCTTAGAAAAGATGAGAAATTTTAGTGGACGGATAAATGCCAATAGAGTTTTGATGAATTGAAGAAATGTTTGACTGAAGCTCCAGTCCTTACTTTACCTACTCCGGGTAAAAAATACACAGTTTATAGTGATGCTTCTTACAATGGGTTAGGCTGTGTATTGATGCAAGATCAAAATGTCATTACCTATGCATCACGCCAGCTAAAACCGCATTAGAGGAATTATCCGACACATGATTTGGAGCTTGCTGCTATAGTGTTTACTCTTAAAATCTAGAGACACTATTTGTATGGGGAAAAGTGTTACATCTACATAGATCATAAGAGTTTGAAGTATTTGGGCACCCAGAAAGAGTTGAATTTGAGACAGAGGAGATGGTTAGAGTTGATAAAAGACTATGATTGTCTGATAGACTATCAGCCAGGAAAAGCTAATGTTGCCTTAAATCGCAAGACTATGGTAAGTCTACAGGTTACTCATTTGTCTATGAAACATGAGTTGAGATCATTACATGCCAGCTTAGAGATTAATGATGAAGGGCAGACAGCAGTTGCATGGCATGTACAGCCAGTGTTGATTGATCAGATCAGAATGGCTGCTCAGAATGACCAGAAGTATCAGAAATTATTAGAAGAAGTCAGACAAGACAAGAAACCAGAATTCTCAATAAGAGATGGTGGTCTACTGCTACACCAAGGCAGAATGTGTGTTCCTAATGATGTTAATTTGTGGCAGATCATTCTGAAGGAAGCACATGAGTCTCCTTTTGCCATGCGCCCTGGTGGCACAAAAATGTATAGAGGGCTAAAGGAGCATTACTGGTGGATGGGTATGAAAAGAGATGTGCCAGAGTTTGTTTCCAAATGCCTAACTTGTCAGCAAGTAAAGGTAGAGCATCAAGTACCCGCTGGGTTGTTACATCCACTACCAGTACCAGAATGGAAATGGGAGAGAATAACGATGGATTTTGTGATGGGACTTCCAAGGACACTGAAGAGTCATGATGTAGTATGGGTCATTATTGATAGACTAACCAAGTCTGCTCATTTTCTGCCAGTTCGGATGGACTACAGTTTAGAAAGATTGGCCAAGTTGTACATTGATGAGATAGTAAAACTGCATGGAGTGCCAGTATCCATTGTATCGAGCAGAGATCCTAGGTTCACTTCTAGATTAGGGTAGTCTTGAGAGCCCTAGGAACTAGATTGAACTTGATCTTGCATTCCACCCACAGAAAGATGGCGATCGAGAGGATAATTGATTTTGGAGGACATGCTGCGGCTTGTGTGATTGAGTTTGAGGTAGTTGGGACACACACTTGCCTTTGATTGAGTTTGCTTACAACAATGACTACCAATCAAGCATTGGGATGCCTCCATATGAAGCTTTGTATGGCAAAAAATGTAGAACCCCATTGTATTGGGATGATGTGGGTGAAAGAAAGATGATTGGGCTAGAAATAGTTCAGCAAACTGAAGAGAAAATCAGATTAATCAGAGATCGACTTAAGACTGCATCAGACCGTCAGAAGTCCTATATTGATTTGAAGAGAAGGGATATTGAGTATGCAGTGGGTGAGAAAGTATTCCTCAAAGTTTCTCCTTGGAAGAGAATTATGAGATTTAGTAGAAAGGGGAAACTGAGTCCTCATTTTATTGAGCCATATGAGGTTCTAGAAAGAGTGGGTCCTTTGGCATATCAATTGGCACTACCTCCATAGTTGGAGAATATACATAATGTCTTTCATGTGTCCATGTTGAGGAGATATCAATGGACCCATCTTATGTACTACCGGTAGAAGAAATTGAAGTGAATCGGACCTCACATATGGGGAAGAACCCATAGAGATTACGGCTTATGAGGTGAAGCGACTCTGAGAACAAGCGGATACCGTTAGTAAAAGTGTTGTTGAACCATCATTTGGGCTAGGAGGCCACTTGGGAGCGAGAGGAGGACATGAGGAGATAGCACCCACAGCTGTTGAGAGATTGATATCGGTAAATTTTCAAGACAAAATTTATTTTAAGGGAGAATTGCAACACCCCTATTTATGCGACTGGTATATTTCAGCATTCGGGTGGCCGAGTCGGTCAGGACAATTAAAGGGGACTATAACCACACTTAAGATAACTAGATTAAGTCATAAACACAAATAATTAGTAATTATCAATTAGTTAAGTATAAATAAGAAAAACAGAACTTAAGAAGTTAAACGAGCTGAGAGTCAGAGCGATGGGTGACCTTCTCGGGAACGACTGTGAAGTCGATTTAAACTCAAATTTTGAACTGTAAAATGTGACACCGCGGTCCTTAGGACCATTACAAACACAGTGAAAAAGAGAAAATCACGGAAAAAGGTTATTAAGCCAGTCAAATAATTAGGTCAAGGAGCCAGAAGAAATATTGAATTATTTACAAACTAGATTGAACCGGCGAGAGGCAATTTGGTCAATTGACCCCGAGAGCTGACTCTTGACCTAAATGTCAAATAAAATCGAAGAAAAGAAAATTTCAGAGTCGGGAATTAAATTAAAGAACTAATAGAAAAATAAATAAAAAAAAAAAGAAAATGAAAAAGTGAAGGGAGATGACATAATGCATGATGCCATAAATATTATAATTAATAAATTTAATTAAATTGATTTATGGTCTTCCTAAGACATAAAAAAAGAAAAGAAAAGAAAAGAAAAAAAAAATAATAGTCTTCTTCTGAAGGAGCGGAAGCATGAAAAACACAAATTTATACCATTGAATTCAAAAATTTTCACTTAGGGTCACATGCATCATTCAATATTTATTTTTATCTATTTGATTTCAATGATAAAAAATATATTAAAACTCTTTTAATATGTTTTTGGATCTGTATTTGCCATTTAAGATTTTAAAATTAATCAGATTAATTTTAGAACCCTAGATTGAATCAAGAACAAACACACTAACCTCTTGATGCACTGCAGTGTATTTGCGCCTTTGATATTCGTCTTCAGGACACCAGATGTTGTCCCTCTAGCTTGTCGACACCAAGAACACCTATGACATCCCTTGAACAGCTTCTAAAGCTTTTTCTATTAATTAGAAAATGAAGTTCTGCCTTTTAAGAGATTAAAGATGTAAAGAGGACACTAGAAACGATTTCTAGTATTTTTAATTCAAGAGATTGATGGCTAATCTCTTGGAATAGATGAGAGATGAAGAAGAAGAGAGGGAGAGCTTCAAAGTGGCAGCACAAATGAGAGCAGCAGCTGGTTCTGTTATTTTCTTTTCATAACAACAATTATATAGCTAGGTCAACACATTAAACCCTTGCCACATGTCACCCTCTGATTGGTTTTAGATTTGATTGACCCAATCACATTGTGCCAAGTGTCAAACATATATTTAATCTTAATTTTAATCATCTTACATGATTAAAAGACATTTGGCAAGCTTATGTGTAATGCCATGTGTCACCATCTCATGGTGCCATATGTCACCCTATGAAATGACCAAAATGCCCCTGTGTCTTAATTTTGAGTTCTCAACCCAAAATAATTATTTCTCTTCTTCTAATCAATTTATATCAAATATAAATCAATTAATTAATCTTTATTAATTAATTTCTCATTAATTAAATTCATATTTAAACACTTTAAATATAAATTTAACTTATACTATACATCTAATAATCTAGATTTGATTTCAAGTCACGCTAGAGACTTTGTAATCTAATTGCAAACCAAACCTATTTAATTAATCAATTAAACTCTTTAATTAATTAATTAAATCATATTTAATTAGGTGATTACTTGTGTATGTGTGTGACTTACTAGGCTCATCACTAATTGTCAATGAGATATGATATCAACTCTTAATATCATCAGAACTCTTTCTTACCATAAATGATTTCTCTAAATCATTTTATGCACCTCATAGACCATGGTTAACACCTAGCATAGCATGCCATGGCCAGCCAATTAGTAATAAGGTTTACCTTAAATGAACCTATAATCATATATTACCTTGCACTAAAATCTCTCTTTTACAAAATCCCAACTCAAGCTGGAGTCATGGTTTATGTCAAACTCTATTCTCTATGAATATTATGTTCTCTTTTAATTCGAGTTCTTGATTAAAAAGATTTTCTCATCAGAAACTCTTTTCTGATTAAATCTATCTGTCATGGCTAGGAACTTAAAACATCAAGAACAATTAGATGAACATAGGATTTTATCTCTATTTACTTAGAGGAACAGATTCCATCTTGATCAATACCTACCTCCATATATAACTAGTAGGAGCCAACACATGCCCATATACCCTTACACAGTACAAGTATGAAAGCAGTATCAAACTCAAACTACCTATATACAAGATAACTGTGCTATCTCAGGTCTAAAGATTATATGCACTGATATGATTTATGACAAAACATTGACAAGAGTAAACTCCATGTGCTTGTCATAAGTGTCACTGGTTCGGCCTACTTATCAGTTATAAGTGCCTATCATGTTTGCTATATGGCATGAGACTCACCATTCCATCTTATTTATATCTCATATAAATAACTTGGTAACAAACATGAATACAATCTTTCTGGATAAGTCATGTCCTTATTATGAAGTATCCTCCATTGTGAACCTATTTATGATACTTTGTATTAGAAATACTGTCACTCATATTCTTAACAACTTAAGAATAAAATTTCTAACAAAATATCAATGG